>NW_018128476.1:38592-49992 GCF_001952655.1 Monopterus albus
CCTGAAACAGGAAACGAGACTTGCTTCTGTGAGATTGCAAAATGTACGCTGTGTAACCGTAAAGAAAATAAACACTTCGAATGTGTATATTTCTGTAATTACAGGTAAGCTGGCGATATACCAGACTAGACTGTTTTATCTGACTGTTACTGTGTTTTGGGACGTTGTGTTAGAGTTTGTTATGGTTGCGAAAACCGGGTCGTAGTAAGAGGAGCCGGTTAGCATGTTGTCATTGCAGTAATATAAAGGCGACGGGGGAATGTTAATGTGAGGATATGAACCCTCGTGCGAGGGAGCCCCCACCGCTCGTTCATGTGGTTAATGCAATGAATGTAAGAGAAAAGGAAACAGGAAACGAGACTTGCTTCTGAGATTGCAAAATGTACGCTGTGTAACCGTAAAAAAAATAAACACTTCGAACGTGTATATTTCTGTAATTACAGGTAAATATGTGGCACCAGTTTGAACCTTAGGGAATTCATTCTGCGCCCCGCTACACATGCAGCATTAGATGCCCATTTAATGGCCCTTTAGTCCTATCTATGCACTTGGAGCTGATTACTGGGGGCATTTTCCCCACCCTTGGCTGCATGTGACAGAGTCCATTTTGTACAGCAGTCTTCTCACTCCACTCACCCACACATACACACACTACCTGCAGGGAGCAACCTTCAGCAACAACAACATTACCCATAAAACTATGTCTTAAAAGGGAAGACTGGGCATGTAACTCTGGATGATGATTAAATCCTTAATATCACTCTAGCATAGTTACTGTACATACAGACAGAAAGGAAATGTAAGGACTATAATCAAATGAAACATTCCCTCCCCAGAGCTCTTGCTTCCACCCCATACTCCATAGACAGGCATAACCTCTGGCAGAGGAAAACATGGACGTCAGTGATTACAATGTCCATAAGAGGGTTGGTGGTTGCATAATTCATTCCCTAATTACAAAAATGTAGCCTCAAAAGTAAATAACCATGACCTGCAGGTATGAACAAACCATTAGCCGTAACTTATATCAAATCATTTAACTTCAGAAGTTAGGTAATGCTAAACCTGGTCTTTACCACAAAGGTGCAAAAATAGACTATACCTGGCATACAGTTATAGCACAACAGTGGCTCCCTTTTCATTTAGAAATTTACTCAATCTCTGCTCTTGTGTAACATGATCAAGGTGTCAACACAGTAGCATATACTCAATGGTAGGATTGCAACTTACAGCTGCATTATTACATCAGGCCTAACTCTACATAATTTAAGTACAGCTTAGTGATAACAAATAATAGAATTCTGGAACTCTCTCTTTTTACAGAAGTAGGGCTGCAATCTGCCTACACTCTGACTCAGTTCAACTTCAGTTGATGACAAAGCCATTCACTAAACCTGGTGGGTGCTATGTGTACCCTCTGTGGTCTCTGATCAAATCAAATTTTATTTGTATAGCGCCAAATCACAACAAAAGTCATCTCAGGACACTTTACAAAGTAAGGTCTAGGCCTTACTGTTATCACTATTATTACACAGAGAAAACCCAACAAATCCCCCTTGAACAAGCACTTGGCGACAGTGGGGAGGAAAAACTCCCTTTAATGGAAGAAACCTCCGACAGACCTCGGCTCCTGGTGGGTGGCCTTCTGCCTCGACCAGTTTGGGTGAGTGGACAGAGGAGAGAGAAAAGAAGAAAAGCAACAAGACACAACAATCAAACATTGGTCAGGTTGATGTGGCCGGTGACTGTTCATCAGAAACATAGAGCTCCAGAGCCAGGGCAACCTGCAGAAAGGTTTTGAGTGCAGTAGATCAGGTTGTATATAATAGCCACAGCAAAGTAGGGGACATCATAGGTGGGTAAGAACATCTGTACATTTTTCTTTACTTTCTTAGTGCCCAAGCAGCCTCAACAACTTGGTACGGAACCTGGCAGATGTTCTTATCATACTAGCACTTGGCTCATTCAGCAGATTTTTCTAGAGTCTCATGTACTAGCTGATGTGAGAGCTCCAGCCATTTGCAGGCCTGAATGGCATAATGTGGGGGCGTTAACATCCTCATGGCCAGCGACCAAGTCTACAGGCTCAGTTATTTCTCTCCCAAAGAGCCTCATGTTGGATGTCTATCCAGTAGAGCTGTGTTTGGTGGCAAGATAAGCCATAAGGAGTTATCACATCCCAGTCCCAGTGACACCTCTCAGCTGTGGTGGCCAGGATCTTCTGCAGGGTAGTATTAAAGCATTCTACTTGGCCATCAGAGTGGGGATGAAACAGGGTGGTATGGGTCTTTTCAATTTCCAGCAGCTCACACATCCCCTGGAACACAGCCTATTCAAAATTGGTGCCCTGATCACTGTGCATGGAGTGTGGGGCTCCATACCTGCACAACCACTCAGATGCAATTTTCTCAGTCAATGTGGTTGCCTAATCATTGAGGATTGAATAAGCTTCTATCCATTTGCTGAAATAGTCCTGAACAACCAATATGTAGCAGTTGTGTCTCTGTTTCATTCAAGGGCCTCATCAGGTTCACAGCAATACTCTCCATAGAGGCACCAACATGTACAGTACCCAGAGCAGCCTGAGGAGTTTTCCTGGAACAAGATTTGGCAGCACAGCTGGTGCAGGTGCGATAGCATAAAGTGACATCATCCTTCATGTTGTACTAGTGGTATCTGGTCTTAAGATGTGCAAAACTCCTTTCCACCCTGAAGTGACCTCCCACTAGACCAGGGGTGGGAAAACTTTTTGGCTCAGGGGGGCCACATTGACTTTTAAAATTTGACAGATGGGCTGGGCCAGCACCACATGCATACATATCAAACATAAACATATAAAAGGCATTACAGTGTTAATACTTACATTCACTTTTAGTGGGAACAGTGTTGTTGATCACCCTTTTTTGCCAGTGCATCGAAGTCTGGTGTTAGTTTTGTTGTGGCAATTTTCAGAACAGATCTGAGGTGTTTATCACTCAACTGGGATCTGTGGTGTGCTTTGTCGGTGTTCATCACACTAAAAGTCTGTTCACACACATAGGTAGAGCCAAACAACACCAGCATCCTCTGTGCCATCTTCTGGATGTTTGGAAATTTGGCTGCACTTAATGAAGCATAAAACTCATCCAGTTTAAGAGAGTTGAACTTCTCCTTTAACACGGTGTCACATTGGAGATCAATCAGTTCCAACTGCAACTCCTGTGGCGCCGTTTCAGGGTCTTGTGTGAAGGGACATGACACCAGCTGAAGTGACTTGTCAGTTTTTCCAAAATCGACGGCAGAATTCTCTGTGCAGGTTGTCCAGTGATTTCCTGTATTTTTTAACGTCGAGGGGCTTCTTTCAGTGTTGCCAATGTGGGGAAATGAGCAAATGACTTATTTGACATTTGATTTGAGAATAAAGCTAGCTTGGTTTTGAAGGCTCTGACATTTGTGAACATTTCGTGCACAAACTGATCTTTCCCTTGTAGCTTCACGTTCAGCTCATTCATATGTGTCAGTATGTCCCCAGCAAAAGCTAAATCACAAAACCAATCTGTGTCACTCAGCTCAGGAAAAACTGACGATGCTGAAATCCCCTTGCTCGAATAAAGTTAACAAGCTTTACAATTGTCTTCACTACGTGGTCAAGCTGCAATACAGATTTACACAGTGCTTCCTGGTGGATTATGCAGTGTAGGAAAATTACCTCCTGCTTAGGGTTGTCCTCTTTCACCCTCTCCTGGATTCTTTTGAGCAGCCCGACATTTTTTCCAGTCAGATTTGGCGATCCATCTGTGGTAACCATGGCAAGCGTACTCCAAGGTAGCTTGTGCCTCTCGATGACCCCTGACACTCTGTCATACAAGTCCTCTCGCCGCGTTTTCCCCTTTAGGGATTCCATGGCCAAAAATTCCTCCCTTATCTCAAAATTGTCATTAATTCCTCTGATAAAAATTAAAAGCTGAGTGGTGTCCTTTATGTCATTACTTTCATCCAATGCCAAGGAATATAATGTAATTGACTGCACTTTTCTGTTTAGCTTGCTAGCTAAGTCTTCATCAGTTAGCTCAACAAGGCGAGTCACTGTCCTGTGTGATAAGCTAATTTTTAATTATTTGTTTTTGCTCTCAGGACACAAGATACCTGCTTTGTCTACCATGCACTCTTTGAGAAACACCCCTTTGGAGAAAGGCTTGCTGGTCTTTGCTAATTTGAATGCCAGCAAATAACCTGCCTTCCTGCTTGATTCTTGGATGGCAGTTTGTCAGATAAAGGTGTTTTGCTGAGCCTGCAAACTAGCTGCCAGCCTCTGAGCAGTAGCCGTCCGTTTTTTGCGTTCACTGGTTGTTAGCATAATTAGCATGCTTGGTAGAAAAGTGACGGCTGATGTTGTATTCCTTTAAAACTGCAACGGTTTCTTGGCAAATAAGACATACAGCCTTTGACATACAGTCTTTGAGTGGACTTCAGTAAAAAAATATTTAGTTGTCCATTCCTTAATGAACACTCGGCACTCACTGTCGACTTTTCTTTTCTTTGGCCCACTCATTGTTGCAGATGGGTTCAGAGCAGTAGCATAGTAATAACTGAGAGTAGCCCTGGCTCCGCAAAATCAAGTCAATGTATCACCGCGCCTAATGTGCCACCTGGTGGAACGCCAGGCATTACAGGACAAGGTCAAATGAATGCAGTCATAATTATATGATTTGATTTGGGCAATCCTCTATCAATCTTTGGCAGGCCGGATTAAAAGAACCAATGGGCCGGATGAGGCCCCATGGTCCATAGTTTGCCCACCCCTGCACTAGACCATCATGCATTTTTTCCATCACAGAATTATAATACCCATCAGGCAGCAGGATCTGCGGGTGGAAAGATTTCCTGTCTGGGGAGTGAAGTTTTCTTTGTAAGACTCCATCCTTTTGGTTTAGCCACTTCCATTGAGCCACTTGGTGTCCCAGTGACCCCAAATTCCCTGGCCTCTTCAGCCAGGTGGTGATAATAAATTAACTGTGGACCCTCTTTGCTAAAGCTGTAATTCTAATGAGATTCAGTGTTTTAGTAAACCAGTCCCCTTGATGTCAAACAGTGCTCCAGTTGGCTAACACAGTAAATACTAGCCAAGAATTCAGTGAACACACAGAATGATATACTCAACTAACTATGTAAACATAATTGTAACATATAAGTAAGCAAACTTATGTGTGCTCTAAACTAAATCTTAACTATGATAAAATTACCATACGCAAACAAAGTAAACACACAAGTTGACTAATCAACAAGCATAATGTTAATCTTCTACTAATTAAGTTCTTAATTCATCAAATGTTAGAATCAACCTTAAAGTATGACTTTGTTAATAATTTTACCCAACACCAGCAAGCAAGCTGGCCCTCTGGTTCCTTCAGCCTGGTCAGCCAGCTCAGGTTGCTGTGGTCAGTCTGTTTGATGAATGGTCTTCCTGACAAGTATTGCCTGAAATGGGCAGTAAACTTTGCTGCCAGGAGCTCCCTTTGGGTGAGGCAATAGTTTTGTTTGGTGGCTGACTGTGTCTGACTCCCATAAGAAAAGACCCACTCCTCACCTCCCTGCACCTGGGAGAGGACTGCTCCAATCCCATAATGAATAGCATCAATACAGAATAAATCACTACTGTCCAGGGCACAGCCCAATATGGGTGCTGAGGAGAGTAACTTTTTCAGTTCCATGAATATCTCCTGGCATTCTGTTGTCCAGTTAAACTGGGCATACTTTTTAGTGAGTTCGTGGAGTTGCTTTGCTATACTGGCAAAATCTTTCACAAACCACAGATGAAGCTAGGCCAACAAACTGATGTATCTCTGAGACCTTTTAGGGTGTGGGCCACTTCATGACATTTTGAACTTTCTGGGGCTCAGGTGCTACTTTTTTGGCTGAGAGAATACGTCCCAGGTAAGCCACTTGTTCCCAAAACAAGCAGCACTTTGATGGCGTCAGCTTTAAGTTGGCTTCACGTAGCCTGGCAGACACTTATCCAAGCCATCCCAGCATCTGGGTGATGTCTTGCCCAAAGACAATGATGTCATTGAGGTAAACCAGGCACGTTTCCAACTGTAGTTCAGCAAGCAAACAGTCCATGAGCCTTTGGAACATGGCCAACACATTACAAAGTCCAAAGGGCATTACATGCCACTCAAAAAGTCCTTTTCAGGTGCAGAAAGCAGCAGCCTTGTGGGCTCTGGGGGTCATTTCCACCTGCCAATACCCCAATGTTAAGTCCAGTGTGCTGGACTTAACATCTGTAGCAGATAGAGTGTTCTAAATACGCAGATGATGGTAAAGATCTTTAATTGTCCACTCAATCAGCGGCCTGTAGTCCACACACAGGCTGGAGTTCTGGTCCTTCTCTTCTTCTTCACCATTATGATCAGTGCAACCCAACTGCTGTTGCTGGGTTCAGCCAGGTCGGCCTCCAGGCTCTGCTGCACATGCTGGTCCATGGCTACCTGCTTGTCATTTGTCAATTCAATTATATTCATTTCAATTCAATAATTTATCACTTTCATCATACACTTTCAGTATATATGGAAGCGAGATACCGTTCTCCTTCCATCTTAATGCTCAATACACATCATTTACACGCTTTAACAGTCACCCTTAAAACAAAGCAAGACAATCCTAAAAACATAATAAGTAGTTAAAAACACATGACAAATTAAAAGTCCAAAGCTTTATGGATATGCTGTAAAAAGTGATAGATATATTTTATAAAGTGCAAATCTAAAAACCCTGATTGCAGTGCTAGGCAATTAGAATAAGTGGATGTGCATTTGTTCATCTCCTTCAAGTCCTGGTACTAACCAAAGAAAGGGAGGGCAGCTTATGCATATTCAATTCCCTAATAGCCTGAGGGAAGAAGAATCTGTTACACAGCCTGGATGACCTAGCTCGAATGCTCTGAAGACTCCTACCAGAGGGCAGGAGAACAAAGAGGTTGTGAGATGGATGAGGGGGGTCCATTATGACATTTATCACTTTTCTAACACATCGCTCATTGTAAATGTCTGCTAAGTGCAAGGAGAGAGGTGCCAATGATCTTTTCTGCTGCTCTCACTACTCTCTGCAGGGATTTTCTGTCTGCAGCAGTGCAGCTGCTGTACCAGGCAGTGATGCAGTATGTCAGGATGTCATTGTCCCTCTGTAGAAAGTTGCCATAATCTGTGGAGGGGATTTGGCCTTTTTCAGTCTCCGCAGGAAATGAAGACGCTGCTAGGCTTTCTTGGTGAGGGCAGTGGTGTTGATGGACCAGGTGGTGTCATCAGCAATGTGCAACCCGAGGAACTTTGTGCCAACCCTCTCAACAGCAGTTCCATTAATGGTCAGAGGTGGGTGTTCACCACTGCCTTTCCTGAAGTCCAAGACCATCTCCTTGGTTTTCTCCACAGGAGTGGGCTGAGCACACAGCCGTGAGGGGAGCCTGTGCTCAGTATGATGTTACTAGAAGTTCTCTTATTCTCACTGACTGTGGTCTGCCTGTGAAAAAGTCCAGGATCCAGTTGCAGAGAGATGTGCTAAAACCCAGTGTGCCCAGCTTCTCTATAATTTGTTATGGAATAATCGTGTTGAATGCGGAGCTGAAGTCAATGAATAGCATCCTCACATATGTGTTCTTTTGCTCTAGGTGTGTTAGGGCAATGTGTGGAAACAACATCTTCAGTGGATCTGTTTGCTCGATATGCATATTGATGGGGTTCCAAGTTAAGTGGCAGGAGGGTCCTGATGTGCTGTATGACTAGCCTCTCAAAGCATTTCATAATGATGGGAGTCAAAGCTATGGGGTGGTAGTCATTTAGACAGGACACAGAGGACTTCTTTGACACAGGAATGATGGTGGTAGATTTGAGACAGTTAGGGACAACTGCCTGGAGCAGGGATGTGTTGAAGATGTCCGTGAAAACATCCTTCAGCTGGTTGGCACAGTCCCTGAGAGCCCATCCAGGTATGCCGTCCGGCCCGGCAGCCTTGTGCGGGTTAATGCGGGACAGGACTCTCCTCGTGCAGGTTGGTGTTACACAAAGAGTGTATTCCTCTGGTTGCAGTGTGGCTTTCTGGGCAGGCGTATTACTTGTAGCCTCAAATCATGCATAGAAGTCATTCAGCCGGTCAGGGAGAGAGGCATCGCTGTCACAGGCCTGAGGAAGGGCTCTTTTGTCTGTGATGGCTTGGATTTCCTGCACAGATGTCTTGGATCCCTGCTGTTGGCAAAGTTGTCTCTAATCCTTGCTGTGTATTGTTGTTTTGCTTTCTTGATTCCACAGGCCAGATTGCTCCATGCTGTTTTCAGAGCTGCTGGGTCTTCCTCTCTGAAAGCTGTGTCTCGGATCATTACCAAAGAGCAAACCTCTCCTTTCATTCATGGTTTCTGATTTGAGTGCACAGTGATTGTCTTCACAGCTGTTACATCATCCATGCACTTTTTGATATAATCCATAACTGATTCTGTGTATTCCTGTAGATCTGTGTGTTCATTGAGGGAGGCTGCCTCTCTGAAGGTATTCCAGTCTGTGGTTTCCATACAGTTCTGTAAGGCTGAGATGCTCTCCTCTGACCAAATTCTTCCCTGTCTCTTAACTGGTCTCACCAGTTTCACCCGAGGTCTATAGGCCAGTATTAGAATAACAGAGATGTGGTCAGAGGAGCCCAGATGGGGGAGAGGGGTTGCCTTGTATGCTCCCTTAGAGGTGGTGTATGCCATATCCAGCGTGTTCTCCCCTCTGGTTGCAAAGCTTATGTGTTGGCAAACCCCTGGCAGGACTGTCTTTAAATTAGCATGATTAAAATCACCCAGCACAATGATAAATGCCCCAGGGTGTTTTGTCTGCTGCTATCATGCAGCTCGCTCAGGGCCGCTTTAGCATTAGCACTGGGAGGGATGTATACAACCGCAATGAAGATACTGGTATATTCCCTCAGTAGATACAGTAATATGGCCAGCATTTTAAGAGTAAAAACTTTGAAGATGATGGACAGTGCTTGGACACAACAACAGCATCCTGGTACCATGCAGCACTTGTGTAGCCTCTCACCCAGGCTTATAGAGACCTGGTAGAGGGCCTCCTCACTACTGGTCCTGGTACTATGCCGTGCTTGTATAGCCTCTCACCCAGGCTTATAGAGACCAATCTCCCTGCTATGGACATACTACACACACACACAGCGCTGTTGTAAAAAAGCAGAGAACATAATCAGGGAGCCACTCCACCCAGCTCACATCCTGCTCAGACACAAAAACTGCACCTACAACCTCAGGCACAGCAGGGTGGACAGTATCATCACACACAGAACAAGACTTTACAACAGCTTTTTCCCTGCTGCAGTAAGACTGACGGCGAATACAAAAATGTGAGAAACATTTGCAATAACCCCTTATTACATCACTAAGTGAAATACCATATCCAACTACACTATGTGAAATATACTGTGCAATATTTGAAGTTCGACATCTTACGGCGAATACAAAAATGTGAGAAACATTTGCAATAACCCCTTATTACATCACTAAGTGAAATACCATATCCAACTCCAGTATGTGAAATATAATGTGCAATATTTGAAGTTCGACATCTTGTCTATTATCTTATTTTTTGTATTGCGTTTTTATCTTGAATGTGTTTTTATACTATGTCAGTCTTATGTAACTTTATTTCAGACCAGGCATTCTTTTCTGGCTTTCAGCTCCAAGAGACCTTACCTGACTCCAAGAGAGCTGAACAAGAATTCCTATATGTCTAGATTGTCTGCTTATGCATAAATGTCAAATAAAAATCTTGACTTGTGTATAGATACAGAGACCGCCTCCCGGTGTAAACATAGACCCTCTAGCTAAACAGCATTGTCAGGGATGTTATCGTTCAGCCACGTCTCTGTAAGAACATAAGCACAACAGTCCCTGATCTCATGCCAGGTGGTTCATTGTAGTCTCAAGTAATCCAGTTTACTGTCCAGAGAGCAAACATTCGGCAGGAGGATGGTCGGTATGGCCATTTGGTGTGGGCTAACTTTTAGCCTAGCATGGATACCACTGCACTTCTGGGCTCTCTCACAATGTCTGCAGCATCTCCTCATGTGGCCTCTGAGTGCAGGCGAGCCCCCAGTCTCTGAGGCTGCCTGACACGGGAGGCCGAGCTCTCATAGCATTTTCCCTGGAATGGCCGTATTTACTTAATCAAATGATCTCCTCATGTCTAACAGAAGTTTATGACTGTAAACATATTTACCGGAGCTGTTTTTGACAGAATGGGGCAGCACGGTGGCACGGTGGTTAGTGCTGTTGACTCACAGCGAGAAGGTTGCGGGTTCCTTTCTGTGCAGAGTTTGCATATTCTCCCCGTGCTTGTGTGGGTTCTCTCCAGGTACTCCGGCTTCCTCCCACTGTCCAAAGACTCCAGGAGTGAATATGTGTGATATGAGTGGTTGTTCGTCTGCATGTTGGCCCTGCGATGGACTGGCGACCTGTCCAGGCTGTACCCCGCAGGCTGGGACTGGATCCAATCCCAATCTGCATAAGCTGTGTGACTGCTTGGGCAGCCCTCCTGGTTGCCTCATACTGGTGTGCTACAGTATGTCATAGGCCTGGGCCAGTGTGTATGATCACTCCTCCAGCAGCCTTTGCAGCACATGATCCAGTCCATACTCATTACCATGGTTTCTGCACCATCCATTAAAAATGGGTTGGTTCTTTTATTTGCAGTTATTTCCTTAACATTTCTCTAATTTGCAGCATTAGCACCATTTACCACCATGTCTTCTCTCCTGCACTGCCACACTTAGCTTTTCTAAGTTCCACAACTCCATCTTTCCTCCAATCAAAATAATCCCAGACGAGCCCCCAGTGTTAACTGCCCAGATGTGTGGCCCAGAACCATAGTTGGGGACCTGTGATTAATGGCTAAGATGTTTAGCCCTGGCTTGTAGCTGGTAGCTTGCCTTAGAGGTCTGAGCTTTTCCATTGGGAAGAAGCGAGGAGGCAGGCTGGCCAACTCTGTTCAAAACACAGACTTTATTCCATCTTCATAATAAAAACACTTAATGCAGCATTAAATGCCCAGTTAACAGCCCTTCAGTCCTATCTATGTGTGACGGGGCCATCCAAGTCCACTGCTTGAAAAACTAGTTGATATACAGTATATGCTAACCACTTCCTGGAAAGCTTTTTGGTCACCTAGCAACTGGCGCCCAACATGTGCAATTTGTATGTGTGTGTCCCCCTCCCCTGTGCTTTGCCCACCCCCGCGGTGAGCATAGTACATCCCACATTATATCTGAAAGTGTAGGATTGTTTTAGGTTCTAAAGGCTCTATTCTATTATAAAGCCTCGTCCGGTTCTTTCAAACCAGGAACTCAGAGGGACGACTCAGACCACTTGAGTATATAAAAAAT
>NW_018128476.1:52249-52817 GCF_001952655.1 Monopterus albus
GAAATTAAAGCAGCCACATTTACATACCAAATATAAGCAATTTGAGCATGTGAACATGTCAAGGTTGCTAAATTTTGTGTAACTTTTATGTATTCAAAAGATTCCAATGCCACTGTTTATACAAAAATGAAAAAAATGTATAAATGATGGGGCAGTCAGTGTTGTGTTCAAACACACTTACAGGTTGGTTCATACAGTCTGGGATCAGAGCCAGCAAATACATACATCAAAGAAATCCAAAATTCGTGGTCCAAAGGGAAGTCCATTAAGCTGATACACATAGAAGCAGTTCGAGTAGAAGGGGCAGGCAAAATACGGTGGTCCAAAAACAGAAATCCAGGGTCACATACTAAAACATCAGGTAAGAAATAATGCTGGAAAGTCAGAGCTGAAGTCTAGAATAATCTTGCAGCAACCTGATGGGAGGACACTGCCTAAATAGGGGTGAAAACAGGTGCAAACAATACGAAGCAGGTGAAACTAATGTGAGTGATGACTAAAGTAAAAAGCCCGAAACTGTGGTGAAACCAAAACACCTTTCCCTGGGTGTACCCTGCCTCTTGCCCAA
>NW_018128476.1:53661-59154 GCF_001952655.1 Monopterus albus
ATATTTGCTATTCTGGCCTCCAGTTTTGGACTGCTCATTTGTATTTTTATTCCAAAATGTTATATTATCTTACTGAAACCAGAGATGAATACAAAGAAGAATATGATGGACAAAGGGGCACCAAAATCATTTTGAAAACTTACAAAACATGGTGGGAAAGGTATTCTAGTGCCTTTATAATTTTTACATAATTTGTTAACCAGGCTCATGTAGAAGCCAATATTCATTTTATTGATGAGGATTTTTGTAGCTAATTAACATTGTGTGCTTTTACAGTGATATAGCATGTGGAGATGACAGCATTTAACACAATGTAAGCAAATGCCTAATAACTTTTTTTATTAAGGATTGTATACAATTTATAATACAGCTTTAAAAAATGTAGTCAAAGAACAAAATCTGAATTTTCAGAGAAAAAAACGGTTGTTGGCATAAAGCTACAGTAAGTAACATAATTAAAATAACTTTTTTAGTAGAAATATTCCCCAAAAATGTATCTTGGTGGGGAGAATTGCTGTCGAAGGGTCCTGTGACCCAGACTCCTCAAACAGCCTGACCACAGTGTAGAAATGTTCCTTTCTAAAGATTTTTGACCAAATAGCATTCTTAACCAATCAGTGAAGGCTGCCATCAGAGGTGGGTGCTCACGGCTGTCAGCCAGTACATAAACACACTTTGGCTCTATTAATATGGTGGCAAGCTAGCAAGCTACTGTTTTCAGTGTTAGCTGAGACAGTTACAGTACATGAACAAAAAAGGAAGAATTTTGAAAGAAAGAGAGAAAGGAGAATTTTGAAGAGAGAAAAGAAACGAAACCAACAAAACTGGATTGAGATCATAAAGTGATATTGGTGCAGTTTTCAGCAGATAGAGAGAATTGACAGAGGCTTTTACAAACAGATGCTGATTTGGCTGCCTTTGCTTGATTGGTATGTTGTGAATTTCTTCAGATGTAGTTACACTCAGTGGTATGTTTTATTCAATTTCAGATCAAACAGCATGTGCCCTGTGTATGTGATACAGTGGGAAAATTTTTCCATTTTTTGTTTTTCTCCCAAAGTGACTTTTTCACGCTACACACTTTCTTTCTCTGCTGATGTTCTCAAACTCTGCTGGCTGTAAATGTGTCATGTCTGCCAGTCCTGTAGTGAAAGTTGCTATACAGTTGTCCTGTGCTTACAGTGCACATGAAGCAAGACAGTCAGGTCTGTGACATATTTTAATACCCAGCAGATGAATGCCATCTTCTAACTTTGTGAATTTCTCTCCAAACTGTGACACTGTGTAATGGTCTCATGTTCACAAAGGGTAAGGTGGAATGCGGAGCAGAGTAGAGTGAGCAGTGAACATGACTGTATAAAAAAAGTTGGACAACACTACCCTGACATCACCAATTGGTTTTCTGAAGAGCAATTTTTTAAAATTCAAGTCTGCCCGTCACCATCCTGGTAGATGCTACAGCTAATCCAAAAATCGGAAAGGGGTGGAGCCTGTTAGACAGCTAGTCACCTATGACAGGACACTCTTGTCTGTCACTCAAAGTGGCCATGACCTTATTTATGTGTAACTTTTAGATTCAATCTAATTTAAACATACAGTTGTCATGGAAGTGAAAATAACTAAAAGGGACCCAGACTATTTTTGTACCAGACTGTAAACATGTTTATTTCTACTGTAAAGTTTGGCATTTTAGCATGGGAGTCTATGGGCACTGACTCCCTTTTCAGAGCCTGCCTCAAGTGGCCATTTGAGGAACTGCAGGTTTTAACATTGTTTCAGTTCTTAGTCCTGGAGTTTACCACTTGGGAAAGGGAGAGCTGGGCACACTGGATGCGATTGATTACAAATTTTAAAGAATTGAGATTTTACCCGACATTGAGATTATTTTAGTATATTTACCATTTTTTTATATTTTTCTGTCTTATGCAGTAGAATAATGCTGAATGTCTTTATTCAAATGCCAACAAGGTACCTTAGTCTAATTATTTTAATCCAAACAGCTTGATAGATGCTATTATTTGATGTCATATTGTCCACTTTTATATTACAATAAACAGTTAACTAGCATTAATCAAGGTAGAGGTAAAGTTTTCCTCTCAATATTTGTGTGCAGAAGGCAAAAATGTAAAGTTGAATTAATGTAATGACCACCTGACACCTAATCCATCTTAATCTGCATTTAAAAATTAGCCATTTTAAATTAGGTTGTGTGAAATAATTCACATCTGTCTGTTCATCATTGCCATCTGAGGCCTTGTCTCCCTCTCCTCTCTCTCTCTCTCACAGCAATGCTGGGTTCTGCATCTGTGGCATAATAGCTACTGTTTATGTATATGCCAGGAGTTCAGCAAAAAAGACAAGACCAAATGTATAATAGAGAGATGCTAGATTGTTTCAAGTCAGCATTCAGCCCTGTTAGTGGTAGAAAGCTGGTAACTTGGAAGCCCGCAGAGCAAGTTGTATAATGAATAAATGTTAAATATAGGCTGCACGCATGTGTTTTATATTTTAAGATACCACAGCACCCAACTAGTCTTTCACTGAAGTCTGACTCTGCATCTGAACATTCAAGAGGACCAGTTTTTATATACAGACATCAGTAAATCATAAGGCACTACTTGGTAGTAACACACCAGTCTCCATAGCAGTTCACCTGTTTGCTAAATATGCATTAAACAAACATAATTTGGGCTGTGTAATGAGCATCAAATAGTTATATTCATTAATTTCATAATAATTGAATATAATTGATGTGTTTATATAGCGCTTTACAACACCCAAGGGTGCTCAAAATGCTTCACAACAAAACATATAAAAATAAAAGCAGAACATGTTAAGACACATGAACTAACAAAAAGGAAAACAAGTTAAAATTACACAAATTTAAAACCATGGTCTGTAAGCAACTATAAAGTAATCTCCTGTACAATAAAAATGTCAAAGTACAAACAGAATAAGATAACAGAATATAAAATCAGAAAGCCTAATTTAGACTTAAAAACAATAAACTCAGTTATTGACCGACGCTCAGGTGGCAGGGTGTTCCAGAGCTTCGGGGCATATACGGCAAAAGAACAATCACCCCAATTTTTGTACCTTGCCCGCAGGACAACCCGAGACAAATGCTCAGAGGAGCGCAGCACTCTGACCGGTGTATGAATAGTTAAAAGATCAGACAAATAGGCTGGAGCAAGGCCATCAATGGCCTTGAACACAAACAGTAAAATTTTATAATCAATTCTAAACTGTACCGGAAGCCACTGAAGGACAGGGGTGATATGAGCATACCTTGGAGTATTTGACATTAGGCGAGCAGTTCTAGGCGAGTTCTGTAGTAGTTGGAATAGAACCTTAACATAAGAAACTACATGTGGTGTATTATGCAATATGCAAGGCATTCAGTTTATTTCATATGATGCAATAATAAATAATGTTTGAGGGTTAGTCCAGCCTGTGCCATTTTTATGTGTGGGACTACTCTAACTGCTGACCCAGTTTCTTAAAAAATTACATCCCTATACAAACTGCAATGGCAAATACATTAATACACTATGAGTAAAATATTCCCAGCTAACATTTTTGCCCAAGGTATCTGATCTTCCAGCATAATATCCAGTTTTATGACTACAGCATTATTTAAAGTTTTACTGTAGTTACATGTCAACTTTCACAGCTTTTGATTAAGAAACAAAACAATAATGAACTCAAAGTCAGTAAAGCCAAACTGGCGATATCGATTTTAGACAGTTTTTTATTTAAACACAATTGGTTCGAATTTTGATCCAGTGCAGTTGTAAATCTGACTTCTGTCAATTTGTAACAGTTTATCTTTTCACCCCTAGAGCACAACAGCAGTGGTAAGTGAGTTTTCATGAAATTGCACTAAAACTGACCTTACACAAAATTCTATAAACCAATTTATCTTACACAGTATCATTTTTCTAAGTGTCATCATATGGGTTCTTAACCTGCTGGCATGGATTATCCTATTTTCCATCATTATATCAGCCATTCCATGATTGTCCTGTTTGACAGTGGATATCTACTGACAGAGATCCCGCTACGACCCCCTGCCAGCCTATTCAACAATCTGGATATTCTACGACATCCAAGATACATTCACCATGAATCCCAACAGAACGTCTGCTGCAACAGCACCAATGCCATCCTCTCCTTCAGGTCCAACTTGAAAACTCCAAGACATATGTTGATCAATGTGCTGTTTCTTTGCCTTGGTCAGCTGAGCTACCTCCCTCTAATCTTTTAAATTCTCTCTTTTTATTGTCCAATCACTTAGTGACAAGGCTCCTTTCATTTATGATATTATTCTATATCAAAATCCTGATTCATTTATTTATTGGTCTTACTGAGACTTGACAACAGCCTAATGACCTTTTCATTTAAATCAAACACTACCACCTAGGTTTGTTTACATTTGTGAGTCCCGCTCCTCCAGTTGAGGGGGCAGTCTTGCCCTGATCTACTGTGAGATTCTTAAAATGACATACACCTGTTTGGAACACCATCCTTTTTTGAAACTCAGTGGACTAACACCTGCTTTTATTATTGTTGTTGTCTATAGATTGCCCAAGCCCTCTGATGTGTTTTCTTACTGTTAAGTCTCTGTCTCTCCTCTCCTGCTGGCCAATCTGGTTTGAGCAGCTGGGCGTGTCTATAGGCACAGTTGTGGCCTATTTTTCCTGAGTGGCAGATGAAGACTCACACAGTGTATGGACATTGTCGAGAGCAAACCAGGCAGGAACGAGAAACACAGGGCAGGTAATGAGGAGCAGAAGACACACCAACATTGCTGAGAAGTCAGGAACTCACAGGTGAGGAGACAAAGATAGAAGTGTTGTCAATGTCCAGAATCAGTACTGAAAAACCGGACAGGAAAAGCAGGGTATGGTAAGCCTCGAGAGCGGGGTGAACAGAGTAAGCATTGGTGTCAATGTGTAAACCTCATCAATGGACCAGCAAGTGACTGAGGTAAAGGAGAAGGTATATATGGGCTGTAGTCCAGGAGATAATGAGCAGCAGGTGAGAACAATGGATGGTGATTATGTACTGGGGTAAAACAGGTGAGGTGATGCAGGGCTGGCAGTAACCAAAATAAAAGCACTCAAACCCGGACGTGGAGCTAAACCATTATAAGCTATTATTTCTCTGTAGCTTCTTCCGGTTCTTTCAAACCAGGAACTCTCAATGAGACGAAGGAGACTGCTTTAGATTTTATAAAAAATCACCATGCTGGTTTATTCAGAGGATCACAGGTAAAATTCACATTACACGTCCAAACCTCTCTCACCCCTCTACCTGCGCGCAGGCAGCAGAAAGGCTCAAGATGTCTGGACCCAATCGCCTATATAATATTAATCATTTTGGGCTAGCCCCATGCTACAAGGGGCGTCAAAACCGTGACGTCACCCGATAAGCAAGCTTTGCAGCTGCTATAACGTTTAGCCAAAACATGAGGAAAAGTCAAGGTGTGTG
>NW_018128476.1:63464-64569 GCF_001952655.1 Monopterus albus
TGTCACACCCAGTAACCTTAATGCTGTTGAATTTCCATTATCAGATTACAAGTCTGTTGTGTTTGACCTTATTTTTTCAATGTCAAAGTCTAAACTAAAGCGTACTACATCTTTCTGTAATTTTAAAAATATTAATCTTAGTGACCTAAAGACACTACTTGACACCTTTGCCTTTCTTACTTGCCCCTTTTCCTCCACTGCTGACATGGTAGATCAAAACTATGTCTATCCATTAAGTTCAGTTCAATTCAGTTTTATTTGTATAGCACCAAAAGTTGTGATTGAGGATGTCAGGGACCGAACAGGGGACACAGCTTTTAAAGTTAAAAAAAAGATGGCCTTTTTATTCACCCCCAAAATAAGGAAAAAATACAAGCATCAATATCAAATATAGTGAATTGACAATACAAATCTTGATATCTTGAAAAGCATGTCAGGGCTCTTTGAATGTGCCAAAGAATGGGTGAGTGATCATATGGAAGCTCAGTATTCAAGTGATGTTCAACCTTTATTTGGCCCCAAAGGGGTGGAGATATCAGTTCATTATGTCATAAATCTTTAGGGCCCCATAATACCTAACACCATTTTCCAACCCTAACCTAAGCTGAAATGAGAGTACAAAGATTTCATTACCTGGGACACTATTCTATCCTAAACTATCATAGCCCATCATTACTCTGATCACATTACAAAGTATCCCTGAATCATGTACTCACCAAAGCAAAGAGCAGGTATTTAGTGACTAACACACAAGGGGATATTTACGGAACCTGTCACAGACCACCATCAGGTGTGCAAGATATGTACAGCAACATTTTAATGTAGCAGGTGTATTTTCCAACACTGATGATTTAAATTGTGATGGAAAGCAAATGTAATAATTTAATAAAAGAATGAGAAACTGAACAAATGTTTTTTATCTCTTTATTTAGTATACAACAAATGGTCTGTCATCCTACTCTAATGAGGGTGTACTGACCCTTTGAGGCCCTTTACATGGCACTCTTCTGATAAGAGAATATGGGTCAAGTTGTAATGTCTGCTCTCGACTAACAGTCACACACAGAGAGCATTCAATATGCAGGCTTAAACCTTTGGAGAGTGT
>NW_018128477.1:0-2155 GCF_001952655.1 Monopterus albus
TGCAGAAGATGAGAGGAGCTAGCATTTTACAAGTAATGGATTAGCTACTGTGACAGCTTAAACAAAAAAAAAACAGGCAGACAACAGGTCTGGCCTTGACAACAGTCTGACTGCCTGGACAGGTTTACAAATAGGCTAGAGGCCAGGGCCAGAAAACACTCCTCAAAGCACAGTGAGAGCTAAGTAGGCAGGGAGGATTCAGTAAGGCAGAAAACAGGTCTGGCATTAACAACAGGTATTGTCATCAGACAATGTGGAGAAGGTTCAGGGAGATTAATCAAACCAAGCAGCAGGTGTGGTGAAACAGGTACTCCAAGAATAACCAGGCAAATGGCAGGCAGGAACTGGGCAGACGGAGAGTCAGCAGGCAGAAATCTATACTTGAACTTGTTTGATAGCTGAAGCTAATAGAGACTGGTTCTGTGACCTACTTCCTGCCTTCACCTCCTCCACCATTGTCCTGTGCTGTATATATCTGTACTGTTGCCATTAAAGCCTCTCAGCTAACCTGACAGTACGTCCTGCACTTGGGTCCTCCAGTCATTGGCATCTGACAAAATCTCTACTGAGGTAAGGTTCTTTACTTCATTTGAGAATATCTGAAGGTTTAATTTATGGATGTCAAGAAAATGAATTCTTACCACTGACAATTCTGAGGATACTTTTATGGAATGTGTACTTGACAAGTGTTTCCATTTATTCTACTTTCTACTTCTGCTCCACTACATTTCAGGGAAAATACCAGACTCTGTTTCCATTTTATTGACTCGACTGTAGATGCTAGAGATATTGATGAAGATTTTGTATAATAAGTTCACAAAAGCATGAAAAAATATAATGTACATTACTCTGAAAAGTATTCAATATAAGTACTTTTGCCTTTGATACAACAATACAAAGTATTGCCAGGGGCCACAAGTAAACTTGCACTCTGAGAGCGAAGTGCTCTGTTAGGATGATAAGGCTCTACGAGGTCTTTAAGATATGATGGAGCCTTGTCATTAAGGGCTTTATATGTTAGGAGAAGGATTTTAAATTCTATTCTGGATTTTACATGGAGCCAGTGGAGAGAAGCTAATATGGGAGAGATATGATCTCTCTTGCTAGTTCCTGTCAGTACTCTGGCTGCAGCATTTTGTATTAACTGGAGGCTTTTTAGGGAATTATTGGGACATCCTGATAGTAAAGAGTTACAGTAGTCCAGCCTGTCATCTTCACTCCTGTCCCCATTGGAACATTCACTTTCAGTCCTAGCCGGCACTGCTGTGTGACAGACATGCTTTTTCTTCCCTGTCACAGAACTAGCAGAATCAGTACCACAACCAGAACTATGAGTTTTCACTGAAACACCAGACGCTTTTTGCAACTTTTCCACAGGGTCTGAATCTGCTGAAGCACCACCATGACCAGAAACACAAGCTTTATCACTGTGAGTGGCAGTCTGTGCCTCAGACTCCGCTTTAACGCCGTCCAAATATTGCTGTGCGAATAAGTCATCAAGCCCTTTTTGTCTTTAAGACATAATTGGAGTTTGACCAACTGATCTCTTTCATCTGGGTTCATGGATAAATATAACTGCACAGCAATGGAAATTTATGCCATGTTTCCTGATAATATTGCCTAAAGGGAGCATGTTTCACTGCTTTCCTTTTCAGAGGGGCAACAGTATCAAGTATTGTACACAGGGAGGCTGCAATACTATCAACAAGATTATCAACTTGTGTGGGAGTAAATTTAAGGTGGCCTCCCTCCACTGTTGGCAAATGGCACTGAAGTAAATAATGATGGAATTATTTCCTTAAACTTGGTAGCAGCATTGTCAGATACACATCTACTGTAGTGGAATTGTTTCCCACATGCTGTGTAATCCATTAATGTAAATTCAAAAGATATTAGAAAATGGTAGACAGAAGAGGGTATTGGGGAAAAACTATTAAGTGTTTGGTTTCAATACTGTATGTCAGAACAAGATCCAGAGTGTGATTAAAACAGTGAGTGGGTTTATTTAAAGTTTGAGAAAAGCCAATTGAGTCTAATAATGAATAGAATGCATTGTTGAGGCTGTCATTGTCGGCATCTACATAAATATTAAAGTCGCCTACTATGATTATTTTATCTGTACTAAGCACTAAATCAGACAGAAAGTCTGAGAATT
>NW_018128477.1:5321-7307 GCF_001952655.1 Monopterus albus
AATGAACTTAAATGATTTTAGCATATGGCTGCAATATAACAAAGAGTGAAAAATGTAAGGGGGTCTGAATACTTTCCGTACCCACTGTATGTAATTATGTTTAGGTCTAGGGCTGATTAATAGGCTTGAGTCAATGATTGCTGCCACACCACCACCTCGGCCTGTGTTTCGAGGGATGTGACAGTTACTGTGACCAGGTGGGGTGGATTCATTTAGACTGACATGTTCTTCCTGCTGTAAACACGTTTCTGTAAGACACAATAAATCAATGTGATGTTCACTTAAATTATTCACTATCAGAGATTTGGACGAGAGATCTGATATTTAATAGTCCACATTTGATTGTCCGGTTGTTGGGTTCTATAAGAAGACTAGTCTTAATTTTAATTAGGTTCTTCTCAAGGTTAACTGCCCTTGAGTTGATTTTTATTTATATAATTTAGTTGGTCGGGGGGGAGGAGATAGTCTCTGGGGGGTACTGGGAGTTTTGGGTGGGTAGACTGCCATGTCTGTTCCCACTCGCAGGTGGGTCAATAACATTGACGCCACCTCTGTTCCTGCTCCCGATTGGGTTAGCAACTCGGCTCACTGCCGGCTCTGCCCTTGAAGCTGCAGCCCCAATCACGGTCTCAGCCCGTCTCCAAGGTGCAGCTCTAGTCTCAGTCTCCACCTGCCTCTGAGCTGCAACCCCAGTTGGTTCTTCATCTGCAGGCCTCCTGCCTGCTTGACCCTGGACGGCAGCCTTTTTGGTGCACTCCAGAATGGCCTTCTGCCTGGTCCCGTGGCTGCCCTCCTGTACAGCCTCCTGCCTGGCTTTGTGGCTGTCCTCCTGAGCGGCCACCCCGGACTCCTGCCTGGTTTCACAGTTTGGAATGTCGCTTTCTGTTTTTGTGTTGTTTTTGGGGGAGGTGACAGTGTGGCGGGTAGAGCAGTCATGTCCCAACCAGAAGGTTGAAGGTTTGAATCTCGGTGCCTGCAGTCAACATGTCAAAGTGTCCTTGGGCAAAACAATGAACCCCCGTTGCCTCCGATGGTTAGAGCCATCGGTTGAGTTGGCGCTGCAGATGGCTGCCTCGGTTCTGTACCAGAAACAAATTCCTTGTGTGTAACATACCTGGCCAATAAAGGTGATTATCCTTATCCTTTTTTTCCCCCATCTCTTCCTACTGCTTTGCCACATCACAGCAGTAAGAAGCTCTGATCACCTCTGCCTGCAGCTTGTTAGTGCCCAGTCCAGCTCCCTACATATATGCCCTTCTTTCCGTTTTCTCCCCGCTGGTTCATTGCTGGTTACACTCTCATGTTTGATTCCGACACTCACCCGATTGCATACATTCATGTTTCGTCAGCTATCCGCCGTTATTCTGGCTCCTCTGTTTCCTGATCATCTGTCAGACGTGTGCTACTGTACTTACCTCCTCCCTTCAATCTCCTGCTAAGTAAACTACTCACCTGTTCCTCCGGCTCCCAATTAGATTAGATTAGAATCAACTGTACTGTCATTACCCATGCACAAGTACAAGGCAATGAAATGCAGTTTAGCATATAATTAGTGCAATAACAGCAGTGCAGAGTACACAGTATCCACAGTATGTATAGTCAGAACTAATTTACCGATAGATATGTAGAATTGATATTTACAGTAAGATACATAGGGCAGTGTACAATATACAACAGACTATGGATTTAAATTACAAGTAATAGATAAGGTACATTAAGCTTATAGAACACTGGTGCAATGGGATGAAATGGAATGAGACAGTGCAGAATAAGAAGATAAGTTACATGATTGAACAGTTCAATAGATGTAAATAATGTAAAGAAAAATATATAGTATCTGCATATGAACAGTGTGCAAATGAGTACAGAGCAGTATTCTGTGAGTAGAGTATGTGCAAATTAACAGATCACTTCAGTATTATAGGAAACAGAGGTGTATTGCATTAGTCCCGGGAGGAGAGATGAGAAGGTGTGTAGTGATACAGA
>NW_018128477.1:7526-9473 GCF_001952655.1 Monopterus albus
AGAAGTTCACCAGGATGGCTGAAGACAGGTGGTTCTTCTTCATTGTCCTCAGGAAGAAGAAGTGCTGGTGAGCCTTCTTAACCAGGCTGCAGGTGTTGGTGGTCCAGGACAGATCCTCTGAGATGTGGGTCCCCAGGAATTTGAAGCTGAAGACACATTCAACAACAGAAAGAAAGTCACTTTCGGTTTTTCCCGTTTAGGGGTCGCCACAGCGACTTGTCACACTGACAACTCGCATGTTGACATTTGGCACATTTTACGCCGGATGCCCTTCCTGACGCAACCCTGATTCGCACCCGGGTAGCAGCGGCGAGAGCGCTGAGCCTTAACCACTAGCCTACCAGGGATGGCTTTTAAGAAAGTGACTTTCAGCTTTTCCCGTTTAGGGGTGGCCACAATGCATCATCACACTGACGACTCGCATGTTGACATTTGGCACATGTTTTACGCCAGATGCCCTTCCTGACGCAACCCTGATTCGCACCCGGGTAGCAGCGGCGAGAGCGCTGAGCCTTAACCACTAGCCTACCAGGGACAGCCGTTCAACGTTCAGCAACCATCCCGTTAATATGGAATGGGTCGTGTGTGCCTCCTTTATCCCTCCTGTAGTTCACATTGAGCTCCCTGGTCTTGTTGGTGTTAAGGAGCAGGTTATTATCAGTGCACCACACAGCCAGGTGCTGTGCCTCCTCCCTGTAGACTGACTCATCATTGTTGCTGATGAGGCCAATCACTGTGGTGTCATTTGCAAACGTGATGATGGTGTTGGAGCCATGCACAGGCCTGCAGTCATGGGTGAAAGGGGAGTAGAGCAATGTGTGTGGACTACTTACGCATCACATTCTCCTGCTGAGTAAGCTACTCAACATACCTGTACTCTTGCTCGCAGGTGTATAGAAGAATTACACACCCCTCACTCTGGCTGGTTATGTTTCTCATCAGCTGCTCTCCAGTCCTCATACTGCTTCATCCCCAGCATCCTCCTAGCTGGCTGTCCAGTTCCCACTCTGCCTTTTTCCCCTCTCTCCTCCTCCAAGTACCCTGTGCCTTATTTAATCAATAAACTCCTTTCGTGTTTCAATTAGTATGTGTGTCTGCATACAGTATTGGGTCCACTAGTTACTTGCTCCCTCATGACAAAATTAACCAACCCAATAGAGGCCCAGCAGACACACACCGGTAGTTGGGGGGACTCGCAAAAGGTGAGGACATTTCAGGGTATACTGCAAACACTAAGAGAGGCCCCACCACATGAGTCCCTCCATTCCCAGGCAGCTTCCAGACACACAGGGCTGTGGCTCCAGTCCTCCCGTCCCCCTCCCTCCAGCTAGGTTCCCTCTCCCTGTCTACAGTCCCTGATCCTGTTTCAGATTCCACCAGTGTCAAATTCTCACCCTTTGAGGGAACCCAGTTAGCCCTCTGTCCTGGGGGTCCAGGCAGAGGGAAGAGCAGGAGGAAGGGTTGACACCAGGCAGCTCCAGAGTCTCTGTTCCACCAGCCCTGTTGCTGCAGCCTCCATTTTGGCCATCCCCGTCTCTGCAGCCTTCGTCTTCACCTGGTCCACAGCTGCAGCTTCCGTCTCAGCCTGGTCTACAGCTGCATTCTCAGTCTGTCTCCATGCTGCAGCCTATGCCTGACTCCAAACTGCACTCTGTCTGCTGGGGCAGAGGCCGCAGGCAAAGAAGGTGACCTAATCAGCCAGTTTATACTTCCCAGAACCCTGAGGCTGACGTCCACTCTTCATTGGTGGGTCTTTGGTGTGCTGGCAGCAGTGTCCCCGCTGAAGTTCTCTACCTTCAGCTACCTTCAGTTCGCTAATAGCAGGGTCCCTGCCAAGGTCCCGACCGCTGTGTGTCTCTGAGTATGCTCCTCAGGAGCCTCCTGTTCCAGTTTCCCAGCCCATCTTCATGCAGCAGCTGCTGTCAGCACAACCTCTGCAGACGGCTC
>NW_018128477.1:9498-11675 GCF_001952655.1 Monopterus albus
CAGCCTGTTCTACAGCTGCTGCAACAACCTCCATCTGTTCCCTGGCCTGGCCATGACAACATACCAAACAGGGCCTCCACCTTGGTTCCTGGCCGTGAGCGGGTCAGCCATTGTGCCACCTCTGTTGTGAGAATGTCCCCTCTGAGGTAATGATCACCTGGTGTGCCATTGAGAGTGTCCCCGCTGAGGTCCCTTTGCTTCAGTGCACCAACAGAAGTGTCCCCACTTCTCAGTGTGCTGACAAAGATGCTCCAGCCGCCACCTCAATTCCTACTTCCTGGTGGGTCGACGTCGACACTACCTCTGTTCCTGCTCCCCAGTGGGTTGACATTGACACCCCCTCTGTTCCTGCTTCCCGGTGGGTCGACACCACCTCTATTCCTGCTCCTTGGTGGGTGAATGGTTTCAATGCCACCTCTTGATTATGCTCTCCAATGTGTTATATGTTTCGATGCCACTTCTGTTCCTGCTCTCAAGTGGGTCCACAATGGTGACGTCGATGCCACCTCAGTTCCTACTCCCTGGTGGGTTGACGATAATGATGATCAGAAAACAGAGGAGCCAGAATAACATCGAGTAGCTGATGACACGTGAATGTATGCAATCGGGTGAGTCTCGGAATCTAATGCACCAGTGGGGAGCAAACAGAAAGAAGGGCGTATATGTAGGGAGCTGAACCAAGCAATACTAGCTGCATGTGGAGGTGATCAGACCTGATTAGAGTGACGTGGCAAAGCAGTAGGGAGAGACAGGAAAAAAAACAACAACAAAAAAACAGGAAGCGACTGTCCAAATTGTGACAAAAACATGGTGCATAATATAGTGTCATTTTCAAATCATGTCCATTTGTGGAAGAACATGGTGTCCATAGATGCATTTCTCAACCTCCAACATTTTTCACATGCCTGTGAAGGCTACAGTCATTTTTGAATTCTCCCAAGATGCAACACACAGCTACAAGATGGACACCAGGTATGTTGTCTCTTCAACTTTTCACACTTTAAAATGAAAAAGTCCCTTTTCAACCCCTGTACATGCCAATTAATTCTCATTACAACAACATGAATTATTACTTGTTCAAAAAAAACTTTATCAATATTTGGCGGGGTGGCTGTGGCTCATGAGGTAGGGCAGTCGTCTCCTAACCAGCAAGTTGGTGGTTCAACTCCCGGTTTCCCCGCATGCTTAAGTGTCCCTGAGCAAGACACTGAACCCCGAATTGCTCCCGGTGGCTTGACTAGCACCGTTGCGTGGCAGCCTGTCGTCATTGGTGTATGAATGGGTGAGTGGTGTATGATCTCCTGTAAAGCGCTTTGGCCAGTGCGACACACTGTGAGAAAAGCACTATATAAATACAGTCCATTTACCATATTTGATCAGTATCAAGGTCAATAAGCTTTTAACATGACCCATGACCATTTTTTTTATAGCTAAGTCACAGTAGCTTCTCCATTGTTGGTGAAATGCTAGCTCCTCTCATCTTCTGCAACATAAGTCTCATGTCAGGATCGGAGTGTGAAGCTGCTGATGTTGTCGTGGGTGAACTTAATTACATAGCCAGACGAGGTTACGTAAAGAAACACCGTTTCTTTAATAAAACCACTGACATGAACAAAAACGATACAAGACACGGTGAAAACATGAAATGCACTTACAGGTCGATAATACAGTCCAGGGTCAGAGCCAGCAAACACAAACATCAAAGGAATCCAGACGGGATGTCAGAAAGGAGAGTCCGATAATTCATACACAGTAGGAAGTCCAAAGCAAGAGGGCAAGGCAGAACAGAATTGTACACGATCTGGGTCAGAACAGGAAATACCAAAAACCAAAAAACACTGGAGACTCAGAGCTGGGGTCTAGAACAATCTGGCAGGTTGCTGGTGGGGCGAAGGCTGCTTATAATGATGTTGAACACAGGTGTGAGTAATCAGCAGCAGGTGAAACTAATCAAATCAAATCAAATTTTATTTGTATAGCACCAAATCACAACAAAAGTCATCTCAGGACATTTTACAAAGTAAGGTCTAGACCTTACTGTTATCACTATTATTACATAGGGAAAACCCAACAAATCCCCCTTGAGCAAGCACTTGGCGACAGTGGGGAGGAAAAACTCCCTTTAACAGAAGAAACCTCAGACAGACCCCGGCTCTTGGTGGGCGGCCTTCTGCCTC
>NW_018128477.1:13825-14815 GCF_001952655.1 Monopterus albus
TGAATCATGACATCTCATATACCACTACAATGTGATGCCTTCTATAGCAAATATAAAACGAACGCAAAGAAAGCTGCAGCAAGTGCTAGAGAGAGGATTTGCAACAACCCAGTACTTCTGGAGGAGAACAGGATGAAATAACGAGAAAGGTCTGGGGTTAGAAAAGTCTGTGTTAAACAGGTCTTCTCATATGTGGCTGTTATTACATGTTATTACAGTTTCATTTAATTGAGCCCCACTGGTTGTTATGCAGTGATCACTCACTCAGTTACTCACTGTGCTTTTGTTGGGGCATTGTATTACTCAGTCAAATTACATTAGATTGTAGCTATTGGAGAGGGAAGCAATATTCAGATAATTTGTACTGCCCTTTCAGGTATCGGAGAAGAAAACTAAATGGAACATTGAAAAACACTAAAGCTCTTACCATTAAACAAAATTAAAAAAAAAAGTATGGAGAAAAAATGGCAAAATATTATTAACGGCAAAACTGGGGAGGTGCACAATAAAGGATAAGTATTTTGAAAGAGAACACTGTATGCAGGCTCCTTGGAAAGTTTCTCCATCTGTTATGGTTGAGTCCCCCTTTAACAGGTGGGTGAGGGAGAACTGAGGTAGGACTCAAGTTTGCAGACCCAGGTGCTAGTAGAAAAATTGAGGTTTAATGTGTAAGATTTGAGTCTTATAGACTCTAGTTACTTTATAAGCTTTAGCTACTTCTCATACCTGTAGTTCCCTTTAGTTACTTTTCATAACTTTATTTTCCTTGTCTATACATATTACAGCTGTATTGATGATTGTCCAGAAGTACTGAGCTTTGGTTATTCTTAATACATTTATTTTCCTTGCTTATATATCTTACAATTGTATTGATGAGAATCAAGTAGAATCTGCTTACTTTAAATGCTGTAACTTCTGTGTAGAGACTAGATGTCTGCATCTCTTTGAGACCAGACAGCCTATTTACATTTTAGCAAAGGCCTGTTTTAC
>NW_018128477.1:15220-19826 GCF_001952655.1 Monopterus albus
TAAACCTTCTGTTGATTTTAAACAGTCCTCTCCTGTCCTCACTTCTTGTTCTTCCAACAAAAGAATTGGGTTATTTTCTAACAAACACAAGGTAACAGAGTCAATGTATGTAGCATAATCAGGCTGGACAGTACAAAAACAGGGTAGGGTAGAGTTGACTGAGGAGACCAGGACGAGCAGATCAGTAGACAGGATAACGGCAGGAACCAGGAGAGTCAGAGCATCAGAACAGACAGGTGAGTAGACAGAATAACCAGGAGGACTAGGGAACGTATGCAGGGAAGCGAATGAAAAAAAAGAAATCAACTTTCGCATGGCTACACAAATGAAAACATACCAAAGAAATCCACAGCACAGGAACTGTCAGTGTGAACATCAAATTACGCATGGCTAAACTCATGGAAAAAACATACAAAGAGATCCACAGCACAGGAACTGTCAACGTGAACGTCTATAGATGTATAACTCAAAAACAACATGTAACCAACGTACAAAATGAAATCCACAGCACAGGAACTGTCAGCGTGGAAATCAAAAAGATCTATCACACATACCATGAATACAGGTATGTCTACAGGTAATGCTCTGGCAAAGACGGAGCGTCTGCCAGAGGTTTAAATAAAGGAGCAGGTAATCACAGGGATCCACCTCAGCTGTGCGCACTGACAAACAAGTCACTCATTACCAAATGCAACACAGCTGAGGTGCCGATCCCACAGGTCGAGGGAGAGAAAGGAGGAAGAGAGGCAGGCTGCGCCAAGCAGACCTGACACCATCAGTATCCATGGCACAAGCTGTCCAGAGCTCAGTTGTGCAGACTAACGCCCTTTTGGATTATTAAACTCTGTCTCACAAAGAAAAATGTGCTTGTAAAATCCATAAGAACTTTGCATTTAAGATTAAGAAGTATACACCAGCTTGGCATTCTTACAACCTCATCTACAACTCACTTAAGTTTTGTGTCTGCAGTACAAGCAACATGGAATGCATGTACTGAAGGTGCATTGAATGTAAAGGAAGAAAGTCACCTGGACAGTTCCTGTGATGAAAAAGAAAAAGATGGTGCAACTGAGGAGACTGAAGTCAAAAACACTGTACCTGAGAAGGCGCACACATCAACTGAAAAACTTGCTGATCTTGCTCAAGATCATGTATTAATCAATTGTTGTAATAACAACAATCAATTGATAACAAGGTGTCTTTGTTATTGACAAACTGACAATATTGTTGTTATTTGCACTACTGTCACTGATTGTACATGGTTTGAGTCATAGCCTATGAGGTTGTACCATTTATTTTTATCTTAATTACTTTTAGTTTTTTTTATTTTTGTTCTACTTTTATTCTATTTCCATCCATCCATCCATCCATTTTCCTCCGCTTATCCGGAACCAGTCGCGGGGGCAGCAGTCTAAGCAAAGATGCCCAGACTTCCCTCTTTCCAGACACTTCCTCCAGCTCCTCCGGGGAAAAGCCAATGCCGAGGCGTTCCCAGGCCACCCAGGAGACATAGTCCCTCCAGCGTGTCCTGGGTCTTCCCCGGGGCATACTCCTGGTGGGACATGCGGGGAACACCTTCCTAGGAAGGCGCCCAGGAGGCATTCGAAACAGATGCCCGAGCAACCTCAGCTGGCTCCTCTCGATGTGGAGGAGCAGCGGTTCTACTCTGAGCTCCTCCCAGGTGACCGAGCTCCTCAGCTCATGACCCAAAGCTCATGACCATAGGTGAGAGTCGGAACGTAGATCGACCAGTAAATCGAGAGCTTCGCCTTACAGCTCAGCTCCTTCTTCACCACGACGGACTGGTACATCGACCACATTACTGCAGAGGCTGCACCGATCCGCCTGTCAATCTCCCGTTCCATTCTTCCCTCACTCGTGAACAAGACCCCAAAATACTTGAACTTCTCCACTTGAGGTGGGAACTCACTCCGATTATTCTTCATAAAAGAACACACTGCACTCTCCACCAACCTGAAGGGAACAAGCCATTCTTTTCAGAGTGAGAACCATGGCCTCGGATTTGGAGGTGCTGATTCTCATCCCAGCCTCTTCACACTCGGCTGCAAACCGCCCCAGTGCGCGCTGGAGGTCCTGGTTTGATGGAGCCAACAGGACAACGTCGTCTGCAAAAAGCAGAGATGAGATCCTGTCTATTTTAGATTCTTAAATGGTATGGCATTTAATACTAGGTGAGAGGGAAACGGTATTTTGATTTTCTGTATGTCCTGCACATATAGTGAATTGACAATAAAAAATCTTATCAAAGATTTTGTTGAATTCGATTATTTTTTTTCAGTGATGAATAAGACACCAGTTTACCGATTCTTATTACAAAAATAATAACTCATTTCCAAAACGTTTCTATCATTATTGAAACAGATGCTAAAAGAGAAGTTAATTATTTAACAAAACATATTTTACATTTCAATTTTGTTGAAGTGTTCTGGGGCAAGACATTGAACCCCTAAATTGCCCTCGATGGTTAGAACCATCTGTGTGAGTTGGCACCGCAAATGGCCACCTCGGTTCTATACCAGAAACAAATTCCTTGTGTGTGTAACATACTTGGCCAAATAAAGGTAATTATCCTTATTATTCAACCATAAATAGTGTTAAAACACACTTCGTTTTGTGTGACAAAGTGACAAAATTAAATTTTAAGTAGTGCAGCAGGAGACACACATTTTACATTTTAGGAATGTGCATTAGAAAAAAATAGCAGGAGCAGACTTCACACAGCTTCAGTAATCTGTTGAAGATAAGCATGAAGATGGGAGCCAGCCCATCAGTATAAGCTTTCAGGCAGGGGGGGGCCTTCCTGATTTTTTGTTTTTTACAAGGACACATACATCCTTTCACAGATCTTCGGGGAGGAAGTGATCATGGGGGATCAGCTGCAGGGTCTGAGGTGAGGTGGGTGAGGAGTTCTTCTCACACCTACAGTAAAACACATTCAGGTCATTTGTCACTTGACGGTCCTCCACAGTAGGTGGGGATAGTTTCTGGTAGCTAGTGATGTTTTTCAGGCTTCTCCACACAAATGAGGGGTCATTGTAGCTGAAAACTGTTTTTTCAGCTTTTTAGAGTAGCTCCTCTTTGCTACTGTAATCTTTGTCAATGTGTTTCTGGCCTGCCTGTACAGGGTCCTGTCCCCACTTCTGTAGGCTTCCTCACTGGCATGACGAAGCTGCTTGAGTCTTACTGTGAATCAGGGCTTGTTGTTGTTGTATGTGCATAAGGTCTTGGTGGGCATACAGACATCCTCACAAAAGCTGATGTATCAGTGAGTTCATCCAGGTCTGTAGACTCAACCTCAAATACGCTCTGTCTATATGTTGGTATAAGATGGACCATACAGTGATCAGAGAGTCTGAGGACTGCATGGGGGACAAAGTGATAGGTGTCTTTTTATTGCTGTGTAGCAGTGGTCCGATGTGTTTTTGCCCCTGGTGGGACCTACCACTCTAGTGTGGTCCTGTGGTCTTATACACTTTGACTAGAATTAATGACAAAAATTCTCTGAGAATAAAATGGTTTGTAGTTGATGAAGAGAATCTCTAAGTCCAAGTTGAAAGTTCTTTCTAACACTGTGACATCTTTACATCAGCCTTCATTTATGTAGAAACAGATTCCCAATCCTCTTGTGTTCCCAGATAACTTTGTTATGCAATCTGCTCTGTATACCTGGAACCCTGCTATTTGTATTGCTCTGTCCAAGATGGAGTTGCTGAGCCAAGTCTTTGTGAAGCATAGAGCAGTAGAATGCAAGAAGTCAGCATTAATCTGGTTGGCAAGAAGGAATTCATCCAGAGATAGAGAGTGGAGATTTGCTAGATGGATAGAGGGGAGGAGTGGTCAGGTCCCTTTCTGTTGTAACTTAACCAGGGCCCCTGTCCTCTTCCTTTGCCAGCATTTTCTCCATGTTTTATAGAAGATTGCTGACCCTCTGACCAGAATGTCTACACAGCTTTTTGCATTATCAAAAATGGGAGAAAGTGTGTTCGGAGTGAGTTGTCTGATTAATAGTTCTTCTCTGGTGAAGGTAATCCAGGATGGGTTGCAGAAGTCTGAGAAAACGAGGAAAAACATCAAACACATGAGAACACGCATTATCAAGGCAACCATACATGGTGCCATATTGAAACAACTGATGTATGATGTTACAGTGTCAGTTTATGTCTGTAGATGCAGACTCAAATACACTCCAATCTCTGTAATCAAAGCAGGCCTGTAGTTTTGAATTGTCCTGCTTGATTTATCTCTTCATTGTTTTGAACACACTGTTTTGAATAGGGATGTAATTTTTAGTTGACTGACAATTACTGTACATTACATTAAATGAACTCAAACAAAACCAAATGAAAAAAAAAGTGGGAGTGCAGTTAGATGTACAGAGCAAGGAAAAACTAGAAAACAAAAAGTCCGACAACACTTGCCATGTTTTGAGCAACTTTCAGGTAAAGACTAAAGACCAACATGTTTCGACATGGAGCCTTCATCAGGGTCTATTAAAAATCAAATAGTCTAAGTTCAAATAGTCATACAGTAAGTAGTACAACTATTAAAAAAAACAATCACATACAAACTCATATATCAGCCAATA
>NW_018128477.1:20802-30717 GCF_001952655.1 Monopterus albus
AATTTTTTTTTTGTAACCTTGGCCAGATCTGTGCCTTGCCACAGTTCTGTCTCTGAGCTCTTCAGGCAGTTCCTTTGACCTCATGATTCTCATTTGCTCTGACATGCAGTGTGAGCTGTAGGGTCTTATATAGACAGGTGGGTGGCTTTCCTAATCACGGTCAATCAGTATAATCAAACACAGCTGGACTCAAATGAAGGTGTAGAACCATCTCAGGGATGATCAGAAGAAATGGACAGCACCTAAGTTAAATATATGAGTGTCACAGCAAAGGGTCTGAATACTTATGACCATGTGATATTTCAGTTTTTCTTTTTTAATAAATCTGCAAAAATGTCAAAAATTCTGTGTTTTTCTGTCAATATGGGGTGCTGTGTGTACATTAATGAGGAAAAAAATGAACTTAAATGATTTTAGCATATGGCTGCAATATAACAGAGTGAAAAATTTAAGGGGGTCTGAATACTTTCCGTACCCACTGTATATGTGCACAATCAAGAGACAAATTACTAAAGGGACAAAAAGTGTGTGTGGTAACTGACACAGGTGATACCACATCTGATAAAAATGCAAGGAACTGTGCACTTAGAGTAGAGCCCCATAAGCATCATTAGACCTCTTACTGGGGCATGTGCCCCAGTATTGATCTGATGTACCCCAGTAAAATCAGATGTTGGAGTTTTTAATAAGCTCCTATATTTGGCAGTGGATCAATTTAGATCGATAATAAAGGGAGAGTTGATATGAGCATAATATTGGCCTTCCTAGATAATCAGTACCATGAAACAATAGTCAACAATTGATATGAGAATTTCCTTAATACAGTAACAAAGTCACTGGAATTGTTTTGAATAGTTGTTTGAGTAAAACAGTTTCACACAACATAATATATAGTAAAAGGCACACCCTGATAGCACAATCTAGAGGCAAATCATACTGGAACACATGTTTAGCCTGCGGTTGACAGTTGTGTCTCTTCATCTGGAACTTTCTGTAGTTGAGTATATCACAGCACACAGAGTTTCACATGAAAGATAGAAAACGTCCTTCAGGCTTACACAGTCAGATTCTCACATGGCTCTGTTCTGAAAGTTTAAAACATATTCAGTAGCATAAATCATATTTAATAACAATTTTTAGAACATTTCCCTCCTGTTTAAACTTTCAGAAACACATTATTTACAGCATAATTCTTAATCTTGTTCATCCCAGGACCTCATTGTTTAAACACTCCTTTTCAGGTTTTCATTAAAACAAGTCATACATGGTTCAATCAAATCAGAATCAGGAAAGTCTCTTTTCAAACCCAGTCGTCAGGTTCATGGTGATCTCCTTTTTCTCTGTCCTCGTCATGGACTTGTTGGTACATGGTCCTAGTCAGAGCAGTGTCTATCAGTCTCTGCATCAGCCCTCGCAGACAGGGACTGCAGCAACAGCCACATACAACCAGCAGGGCTGCAACCATGAACAGAGAAACTAACACAGAGGTGATCAGGCTGCTCCATTATCCAAACCAGGATTTTAGGAAGCCGGTGAAGGGGTTGTCGATGCCAGAATTCTCAGCCATCTCCTTGGATAGGGCCGTTAATCCTTCAAGGGCCTTGGTGATGATGCCATCTGGGGAAGTACTGGTAGGTATAAAAGTGCAATAAAATATGCCAAACATCTTACATACTCCTCCCCTCTCGACTAACAACATATCCAGGCCCATCCTATTTTGCCATGCCATGAGAGGAGTTGGGCCTAGTTGGTCTGCTATGCCTCTTATTGCATCTCTGGTATAATTCACAAAATGCTGTTGGTCATAGTATAAGTAATTAATCCAATCCACATTTTTATTTGCTGTGACCCACCAGGAAAGAAAAGATTCGAACCCTGCAGCTATTTGATGTCTAGCTTTAAACTCATCAGGTACTCCTCGGGGTACGCCAATTCCATCTATGTACACTCTGTTGTCAAACGAACCCCTGGTACAGGTCCTGTGGTGGTTAATTACAACAGACTATTTGGCACTGACGTGAGAGTGGACAATGGTTATGTAGACTGAGTAACATGCCAGAGATGTTCCAAATCAGCCACTGATTAGCATAGTGAAGCTGTGGAGAGTGATGCAGTGAAAAACAGGAAGTGCCTTTCAAAATAAATATCTCAAGTAGGAAGCCAGGGGCAAAACATGACAGGTTCATTTGGAGAGAACAGTGATTAAATCTCAGCTTAACTCCACAGAGTACGGAAGAAAGTATAGTTTTGTGACTTGAAGAATGCCATGTCTTCCCCGTTTATTTTTAGATGAGGTTGTGTAAAACTTTAAATAAAACATAACATACAAAACATAGCATTATAACACCTTGTAAGTTTAGTATATCATTTTACTTGTGCAGCTCCTTTGTGTATGTATATGTGTGTGGACTTCTGACCTGTCTGTTCCTGATCTAGTCACACAGTCCAGTCCTGTTTTCCCTCATTTCTTACATCATTCGCAGCACAACATTTTGTTGTAATGATTTACAGCAGGCAAGCACCCATACAGAGATTTCCCTTGCCTTTCCAGGTGGAGTGGAGGGTCCTGGACTCTCCTCCTCAATACTCGAGTACACGTCATAATTAGTGGATCGATGGTCGGACTGGCTCGGCAGGAGCCTCCGGTTTGGGTCTTGCATAACAATCTCTTTTCTTATTTGTCCCTAAGGAATACGTTTCCTTTCCTGCTTTTCCTATTTTCTACTGCTTTTAACTCTTTGCCTCCTCATAACCATGATTTTGTTAGTTTTTTTCCCCTTTCCCTTGCAGCGTTTTTTTATGTCACAAACCAATCTTGCATATTTTCTACTTGTAATTTGCCTTCAAATCCATACCTTTTCCTCCATTTTTCTGGACAATTTTTGGATTTTTCTTATTTCACATCATTTTTACACATCATCGCCTGTTTTGGGGGGCCCGTCCTGCAGTATACAACACTGTCTCAAGATCATTTTCTTCCTATTTATATTATTATTTATTCTATTTCTTATATAGTTTGTTTTGTTGTTCTTTTGTTTCATATATTTTGCATTTTCTGTCAATTCTGATGGAGATCTCTTACAACAGTTATTTCCCATTTTGTGTTGTGATTCTCCCCGCTCAACAGCCAGCTGGTTTGTATGGACTTCACCCGAGCAACAAGCCCAATCAGAAAAGTGCCGCTTTCGTTGACACCGCTAGGTTTCAACGGCCAGACAGCTTGTTGGCACCGTAAGGTTACTACTGCCCGTTTACTTCTCTGAGACGCTGTTGAGTGACTACCACCCTCGTTTATTTTACATATACACACACACAATCTCAGTACTGTCTTTCTTAAGAGAGGACTCGAACCTCTTTTCTTCAACATGCACACGGAGTTATTTATTCCTGTAGTCTTTTACCTATGAATGTATTGTTATTTGACTCTTTGTTTATGTTGGGCTTGAACAACAGGATTCGAACCTCCCTTTCTTGCCCTATCCAGTGAAATCGTTCTTGTCATCAGAATCCCGTCACCTTTCACTCACCCAGCAGATCCTGGCCTCACATTAGTCAAAACGTTCCTGTATGGAGAACGCGACCCAGGTCTTTCTTAAGAGTGGACTCGAACCTCCCCCTGTGCACGGTCTCAGGTCCAAACCTGGGTGAGGGAGAGAATATTGGGATCGAAGACAGCAAACGAAGGACTGAGTTGTTATGAGAATTTCCCTAATAAAGTAACAAAGTCACTGGAATCGTTTTGAATAATTTACTTTCCTGCAGCAAAGAGACAAGTCGGCACAATGGTACAGAGTTGTCTGAGTAAGGCAGTTTCACACAACATAATATATAGTAAAAGGCACACCCTGATAGCGCAATCTAGAAGCTAATCATACTGGAACACATGTTTAGCCTGTGGTTGACAGTTGTGTCTCTCTGCGTCTGGAACATTCTGTAGTTGAGTATATCACAGCACACAGAGTTTCACATGAAAGACAGAAAACGTCCTTCAGGCTTCAGTTTCTCGCATGGCTCTGTTCTGAAAGTTTAAAACATATTTAGTAGCATAAATTATATTTAATAATTTTTAGAACAATAGTCACATAACTAAAATAGAATAAGATGTTTTAGAAACTGAAGTTGAGGGGTGACTGTGGTTCAATGGGTAGAGCGGTTGTCTCCCAACTGGAGGGTTGGAGCTTCGTATCAGGGTGCCTGCAGTCCACATGTCGAAGTGTCTTTGGGCAAGACACTGAACCCCCAAGTTGCCCCCAAAGGTTAGCCATTAGTGTGAGTTGGCGCCGCAGATGGCTGCCTCAGTTCTGTACCGGTAACTGTGAGGAAAGTTCTTTTTCTTTTGAAAAGAGAAGATGAATAAAAAGATATATATTTCACAATGTAAAATTTATTATGCATTAACGTATCAAAATAAGCATGTGCACATGGATCTTCCCTGTTTAGGATAAAACAGAAAAGACTGGCCTCAACTTGCTGATATACAATATTTGTATGAAAAGATGTTACTATCTGATTGGTCAAAAACTGTTGGGGAGAATTCGTGGTTTAAACTTAACTCTCCCGATATTGGTCCTTCAGTCTGTCCGTCCTCCAATCATCCTCACTGCTCCAGTGGTTGTGGACAGGGCCCTGAATACCTACCCTTTCTTAATTTCTACATAGACACTTACGTCTTCCTTTGTTTCCAACTAACTGCTAGATTTCAGACTGTTATTTAGGATACATATTCCTAAGGAGATCTGTAAACAAGGAAAACAAGAGATAGTGACAAAAAATGTTTTGTAAACAGTGTATTATTTGCTTCCTTTTAAGGGATGAAACCTGACCTAGTATGTGGTCACAGTGTTGGCATTCTACACTGTCTTTGTCTTTGGAAATTTTAATTGATTAAAGAGGCAAGTAACCTATGTAACAACGTTCCTTACGTTTCCACCAATATTAATTCCTACACCCAAATGCTCAGTTAGCCTAAAATCAAAGTGGTTCGACTTAAGCTAGGCTAGGCTATCTATAGGCTGAATTACCACGGCTAACTATTTTTGACAGTTTGGATCAGTTCCCATTAATGTATATCATATTAGTGGACTGATGTATTATTGTGTGCATCATAGTTAATTCTGCAGCTGGTAAAGGTAGAGCTAATGTTAACCTTAAAATTGAATTATTGCTGTGTAACTTGTAAATTTCGCACCGGAGATCAGGCTCTTCCCCTGCCGTAGTGGAGAGGAGCAGACACTGGGGAGGAGTTAGACCTCAAGTCAGATGTTCATTTATAATTATGGGAAATATTTAACAGAGTATGATTATTCTTCTAATAAAAGAGTTTCCTGATGTTATTCTGAGCTGCAGTGATGGAAGCCTGTGAAAACATAGACACTTAGGAATTCAGTCAGTAATCAATCTCTGTGCATTTAAAATACTGTGTTGATCATCATGAAGGCTGCAGACTCCCTCAGCTTGTTAGACATCTGGAAAGCGTGCAACAGCACAATGATATTGTAATACCTCAGTTCTTTAAATGGACATCTCTGAATAACAAAGGAGTCCCTCTTTCTTTATTTAGTGCTGATTTATTTTAACCACAAGTAAAATTACAAACACAACCTGGGTTGCTCCCCCTTCCAGAGACACACACACAGGCCGCTGGAAAGTGGATTCCCTGGCTACACAGAGCCTAATACATTTATAAGTTTTGGGCTAACCCCTTACCCAGATGAAGTCAGTCCGAAGACTCCATCTCTTACCTAGTGCTCCACATGCTTTGAGCAGCTGCATTTTTACCTAGTCATAACAAAATGAAGAATCTCAATGTGTGTGTATGTTGTCACATGGTGTGTAGTTAAGGCATTCATTCATTTATTCAGGCATAATATTCTAACACAAGATTAATACAGGAAAATAATTAGTGTCAGGGTTTACTTTTCAGAATCAACATTCTGTCTGCTAACCTTGAAACAGAACAGACAAGAGCAGACTTTAAATCTTACTAAATTGCATTACTAACACATCTGATTCAACACACTGTCTTAATAATTATCTAACTGATTTACTAATATCTAACAATATGACTTCTCTACAGAAATATCTATTGAATACATGTCACATTAATGTAGACCCTGACCCTGTTGGGATCCAGTAGGAATAATCACAGTTTTTTTCAGTGATCTGTTTGGTTGTTGCTCAGGATGTTGACAGATTTTGATCTGATCCTCTGATGTTAACCTGCTCCAGAGCAGGTTAGCTGTGCAGCATAAGTTACTGTGGTGATCTAGGCCGATTAAAAGTGAGCCAGATACATGATACCAAAAACCTGAGCTGAGCCCAAAGTTAGCTGGATAAGCCACTAATCTTGCTTTGTGGTACAGACCCCGATTTAGACTTTTCAAGATTACCAAGTCTGGATAGCCAGTGTCTTTCAGGTGGACCACCACCAGTCTTTCAAAGGACTTCATAAAATTATGTAGTCGTTCAGTCCAGGGTTGGGGAGTGGGCTGATGGTGGAGCGTTTGAAGCAGAAGGGGACTTCACACAGCTCCAGTGACCTGTTGAAGATAAGTGTGAAAATGGGGGCCAGCTGATCGGCACACACTTTCAAGCAGGAGGGGGGTCACACCATCTCGGCCTGGAGCCTTTCTGATCTTTTGTCTTGTAAGGAGGTCACGCAGACCCTTTTCACAGATTGTTAGAGGTGGGGGGCTGGAGGGAAAGGTGATCTTCAGTTTTTTAAAAAGGCCACACACATCCTTTTCGCAGATCTTTAGAGGTGGGTGGCTGGGGGAAAGGGTGGTAATTGACCTCCCTTGCCAGTGTGTTCCTGGCCTGACTGTACAGAATCCTGTCCCCACATCTGTAGGCCTTCTCTTTGGCATGATGAAGCTGCTTGAGTCTTACTCTGTACCAGGGCTTGTTGTTATTGTATGTGCAGAAGGTCTTGGTGGGCACACACACATCCTTACCAAAGCTGATGTATGATGTCACAGTGTCAGTGAGTTCATCCAGGTCTGTAGACTCAGCCTCAAATACACTCCAGTCTGTGCAGTCAAAGCAGGCCTGTAGCTCTGACTTAGCCTCCTTACTCCATCTCTTCCCTGTCTTGACCACAGGCTTTCCAACTTAAAGTTTCTGCCTGTAGGTTGGATTAAGATGGACCATACAGTGATCAGAGTCCAAGGCCTGCACGGGGGACAGAGTGATAGGCGTCTTTTATTGTGTAGCAGTGGTCCAGTGTGATTTTGTCCCTGGTGGGGCAGGTGATGTGCTGTCTGTATTTAGGCAGTTCTTGGGTGAGATTTGCTCTGTTAAAATCCCCTAGAACAATGAGTGGAGAGTCGGGATGTTCTAGCTCCAGGCTAGTTATCCGTTCAGCCAGGAGCCGTAGTGCGTTAGCATGGGCCTGCGGTCTTATGTACACTTCGATTAGAATGAAACCTGAAAATTCACGGGGTGAATAAAAAGGTTTGCAGTTAATGCAAAGAGTCTCTAAGTCTGTGTTACATGTTCTCTCTTGCACCATTTGTGCACCAACCTTCATTAATGTAGAGACAGATTCCACCTCCTCACGTTTTCCTGGACAGCTCCATTACGTGATCAGCTCTGTACACCTGGAAGCCCAGTACTTGGATTGCGCTGTCCTTGATGGAGTTCCTGGGCCAAGTCACCATGAAGCATAAAGCAACAGAGCTAGTCTTGTTGACAAGAAGGAAGTTCACCCATCATGGCTGCTAGAGAGTGGACATTTGCTAGGTGGATAGACGGGAGTGGAGTCCGGGTCCCTCTCTGGCATAGCTTAACCTGGGCTCCTGCTCTCCTTCCTCTCCAGCGTTCTGTCCAGGTCTTGTAGAGTGCAGCTGTGCCCCCGATCAGAATGTCCACACAGCATTTTTCATTCACAAAAATCAGAGAAAGCTAGTTTGGTGTGAGTTGTCTGATGTTTAACAATTCCTCTCTGGTGAAAGTAATCCAGGATGGGTTGCAAAAGACTGAGAAAACAAGGAAAACAAACATGGAAGAGCATGCTTAACCATGCAGCCATAGTTGTCGACACCATCTTGAGAGTAAACATGAAAGGAGTAGCTCAGCACTGCTCGACCATGCATGCCTTGGCTCAGCACGCCTGATTTGTGATGGTGGACAAACATCATTTGAAGTTTAGCTTTTAGGAGAAGGATCTCAAGTCTGGCTTTGGTTTACTATACTGAAAGGCTTATGTCTATTTTACTTACTTTATTGCTTTAAAGATTAAACAAACAAAATGCAAAATATAAATAAATGATACAAATTGTAAACTGTTGTATTATTTGACCAGTTTTTAAGTTTAATTACATTTTGCTCCTGAAATCCACCCTGAATCCACCTCTTTGCTGGGATCAGGATAATCCTGACTTTTTAGATCAAACTTATACCTCCCTAAAGGTTCTGAACAACACAAACTGAAGGTTTTATCCAGATCACAACCAAAACTGGATTACATAATCTACTCATATTTCAGTATCCATTTTTAAAGTATAAACAGCCCATTTTCCAGATTTGATCCAATCGAATAACCAAAATCTAGTCAGATTACTTTTGAATAACTAGACTCAAGGTGAGAGACGCTGCTGTCTTTGGCTGAATGTGGCCTTATAGTTGATAGCTGATCAATGTGAAGAGCTTCCTGGTGACTGGTTTTAGTTTAGCCCTAATGACTGAAGCCAGACATGTCACACTATTAATGCAAAAAGAATTTCACTATTCAGTTCAAGTGTTGGCAAATAATATTCCTCACCATAAATTCTGTCAGTTACCTCTTTTTATGTTTGTTTTTTATTTTTTCTTTTGGTCACAGTGCTATTCTACAGCCAGAGACGAAAATCAAAAACTGACGATAACGGTCACCTCTTGGAGGTCAACAATGGAGGTCAGCCGTTACCTTCGAAAGTATGGCATCATCTTCCTTTTCCTGGCTGTATTTGTCTTCATGTTTGTGATATATAGTATGGACATCATCGAGGTGAGAACTTGGTTTGAATAAAACAGCTTGATGGTGGTTGAAATGTTAAATATGCTGGCTTCAAATATAATGCTCCTCAGAATAACACATTCTCTATAAAAATAAAATATATGTTATTTAGATTAAATGATATTTTTACTCACAACCCTAAACTGTGATTGGCTGACAGCTGTAGAATTATTCTATACTGTATTTTGAGCCTCCATGGCTCCCATTGGTTATACTGAGGACATATACTGTATTTTTGTAAATGGGTCACAATATAGTTTTTAAAAAATTATAAATGTTGATCCTTAATAGATAGAGCACCTTTTTATTTAATACCTTTACGATTGTTGTTCAGCTGTTCATGTTTCATGAAAAATTAACATTAGACATCCTGATATGTATTTTCTTATTCAGCTTCTTTCTGTGAGTTCTGGGATCCTTCAGTAAAGTTACAACAGTTTCGATTCTTTAATTTCTGTGGATTCCAAGTTAGCACACTTTCCTTTAGTTAGTCTGTGAACACACCAATTGTAATTAACTATTAAAGATTCATTTTTAATTTTAACGCCCCTTTGTTGGCATCAAGTGACGTGATGTCCAGGTGTATTCCAGGAGACATGACATCATATCAAAACTAACTTAGCATCACAAAGGTGAAAAGACTTCAAACATTTAACCTGACACTGATTTTCAGCCTCATGTTTAATTACTCTTTAAATACAATCTTGAATTTAACATCAAAAGATACAATGGTGTGTGTTACAGTCATCATTAACATTACAGGAAATCAGTGAGGCTTATACTTGGATTCACCTCACCAGAGACATTGTGTGGAAACTGGAGAAAAGATTAAGAGTCCCTTATAATTTTCTGTTCAGACTTAATGTGGTTCTGACTAGTCAGTATGCATCAAAAGTCAATGTGTCTTTGAACCATAAAAA
>NW_018128477.1:33211-35453 GCF_001952655.1 Monopterus albus
CCTAAACATGTTACAGAACTACATTTTATACATTATCCAGATTATGGCAAGGCAGAGCATATAACCAGAGTGTTTGAAAGAATTTTATTTGCGATATATAGAGGGACAGCGACACACTATTTGCATCGCATACAGTTCCTTCAACATCGAATTCGAACGGCAAAAGGGCCTACAACACACACCAGCCGACAAATATTAACATTTATTATATTTTATGGTTAACTTTTTTTTCTTTTCAAGATTGACAGGGGAGGCTCTGCCTCCCCTGACCGCATGTCACTGATTGATACATGGTTGAGAGATCAATGAAAAGAGCTGGGCAGTATTTTTACAGGGGTATACAAACAATTTGAACCGGGGCCAGGATTGGGTTTAACATTTCCTGATAGCAAATGTAGGCTCGGGAAGATCCGTAAATGTTACTTTTGGCTTTTTCCTGCTAGGGGTCACCACAGCAAATCGTCACACTGATGATTTGCATGCTGACATTTGGCATGTTTTACACCCTTCCTGACTTGAACGCAGGCCGCAGTGGTGAGAGGGCTGCACCCTAACCACTAGTCTATCAAGGAACCTGACATGGGAATATCAGTAACAATTTAGTATACTCCTAAAAGACTCAAGATTCCAAACTGTATCCTTCCAAAGAGATAAAAACTGTGGTGTAATGTGTTCATCCAGACTTTCATGCACCTCTTGTGGAGTCACTACAATCAATAAGATTAAAAAATGCTGAAAATAACATGCTGATCGGTGTGTTACAAAAAACAGAAAACAGTGACGAACTCCAATTCAAGGGAGCAATAATCCACCCTGGATTTTTTGTCCTTCAGAGTCAAATGGTGACATTGTGTGATGTTCCAAGTAAACAGAAACACAATCCCGCTGCTAGTGAAGTACTGCTGCTTAATAAAATGATCATTCAGGATATACGCAGGTAATCTGCCAAACAACTCCAATATTAAACCCAAATCAGCAAGGTGCAAGCACACACTGGCAGACAGACAACAATTCAGCAGCAATTTCCCTAGAAGACAATAGGATGCTCACTCTAAGCCTACTGTGTGGCAGAATACAAACAAAAAAGAGACAGAAACAGGCAGATGTTGATAATACTGGGCTAATTATAGACTAAGTATGAATGAGTATGAGTACAGATGCAGCCATCTTAAATTGCTGGCTGGATTGCGGTGGAACCAATGCCTCATCTGTGCACAGCCCCTTCTCGTACTGTGTATCCCCTGTGATGATGTAGTGATCATATTGCCACTTTGTTATCACCCCTAAGGATCATGTATGGAAGCCGCCTGCAATGTTGTGTATATGAAAATCAGTCATTGCTTTTGAATTGTGGTTCAACAGAAGAATTTTAAAAAAGAAACTAATGAAACTGGCCTGTACAAAAATGATCGTACCCCTAGAAAGGATTGAAAATAATTTGACCATAGAGACATGTTAAACTAAGTGTGTCCTCTAATTAGCATCACAGGTGTTTTCAAACTTGTAATCAGTCTGCCTATTTAGAGGGTGAAAAGTAGTCACTGTCCTGTTTGGTATCATGATATGTACCACACTGAACATGGACCACAGAAAGCTAAGGAGAGAGTTGTCTCAGGAGATTAGAAAAAAAATTATAGACAAACATGTTAAAGGTAAAGGCAGCTCGATGTTCCTGTGACTACAGTGGCACATATTATTCAGAAGTTTAAGGTCCACGGCACTGTAGCCAACCTCTCTGGATGTGGCCGCAAGAGGAAAATTTATGACAAATTGAAGAGACGGATAATGCGAATGGCAACCAAAAAGCCCAGAACAGCTTCCAAAGAGATTAGAGGTGAACTCCAAGGTCAAGGTACATCAATGTCAGATCGCACCATCCGTTGCTCTCTGAGCCACAGTGGACTTCATGGAAGATGACCGAGATGACCGACTCCACTGTTGAAAGCAACTCATAAAAAAGCGAGAATGGAGTTTGCCAAAAGGCATATTGACCAGCCACAAAGCTTCTGGGAGAATGTCCTTTGGACAGATGAGACAAAACTGGAACTGTTGGGCAAGTCACATCAGCTCTATGTTCACAGACGCACACATGAAGCATACAAAGAAAAGAACACTGTACCTACTGTGAAACATGGATGAGGCTAAGTTATGTTCTGGGGCTGCTTTGCTGTATCTGGCACAGGGTGTCTTGAATCTGTGCAGGATACAATGAAATCTCAAGACTATCAAGGCATTCTGGAGC
>NW_018128477.1:35979-37038 GCF_001952655.1 Monopterus albus
CAACAGTGGAGCAGTGTTTGTTGTAGTTTACTGCAGAGGCTGATAATTTGATCCTTCTGTTAATATTCAGAACTGCTGGTGATTGAATATAGTAGGACCACCCACCACAGAAGGCTTTTGTTCAAATGTGGTAATAAATCTAAATGGGAAAAGGTGAAATGAAGTTCATGGTAGGGGGTATTTTAAAAAATAAGTTTGTAGTTTCTAAACTTCATAGTCAATACTGGAATGTTCATGTAGATTCAGTTTTGTTCAAGCATTTCAAGTTAATTGTTATTGAACTTAGCTAAATCTGCACTAAAATATACAGTAAAGATCCAAAACAAAAATTTGCATTTCTCCTAGGCTGTGACCAGGAAAAAACTAATGACAGATTTAAGTAACAAATGTTGATTTGATTTTGATTTGATTTATTCTTTCAAGCATGTAAAGAAAATTGATATATCAACACACATGATCTTACACATATCCAACAAATGCTAATTCAAAATCTTATACCTATTACATGCTTGAATGGAGTAGGAAGAAGTCAGACTTATCCAGTCCTACCACATGAGATCATACACAAGAAGTTTCTTACATCATTGGCTTGCAAGCATTATGTCTACATAGATAATTCTCTTCTACACCACACAAGTAATGTACTAAAAAAAATTTTAACGAGTGTTAACATTCTTACATGATTACATTCTTAATTAATTCTCTTCTACACCACACAAGTAATATACTACAGAATTATTACAGGGTGTTAACAATCATCCCCCACACCCTCAATGTTCCATCTAATTAATCATTAAGCTTATATCGTGAATGACACATACCTTTATATTTGTATTTAAACTCATCAATTCTATTACTGCTTTTTATGTCCAAACTTAAATTATTCCATAGTTTTACCCCACTTATAGAAATACAAAATCTTTTTTTGGTTGTTCGTATAGCATGAATTTTTAAATTTAACTGACCCCTTAAATTGTATCCCCCTTCCCTTTCAGTAAATAGTTTTTGAATTCCACCAGGTAATAAATTGTTCCTGGCTTTATACATAAACACAGCAGT
>NW_018128477.1:39207-47079 GCF_001952655.1 Monopterus albus
CAGATCACCATATCCAATAAAGGTAAAAAGGTTTCTGAAATCAGATATTTCCTTGTCTCAAAGGAAAAGCAAAATTTGTTCCTAAAAAGGAAACTTTGCTTAAGTTTTAACTTGGATGCAAAGTTTTCGATGTGTGGTTTAAATGACAAATTCTGATCAATAGTCGTACCGAAATGCATATATGTTGCGACCATCTAAATTTGAATGCCTGGTGAATCTTGGAAAGATCTGTTATCAACCTTTTGCCATATGAAAATAAATGCTGATAAATCTAAAGTTATGTTAACACCAACTTTAGTTGAGGTAAATGAAATTTAACAAAATCAAAGCAGGACTGTAAGAATTTAAATGTCTGTACTAAAGAAGACAATGAATAATAAATAATTGTATGAAAAAAAAAATCAACTGGAATTGGTTTCAGGTTGAAAACGTTTCACCTCTCATCCAAGAGGCTTGATCAGTTCTGTTCGACTGGTGTTGAACTGGAGATATTTAGCCCCATCGGTGGTGTTTCAGTCCTTTGATGGCCAACAATGTCCCCTAACAAGTGAATCGTTATAGCCTGGTATCTGTGAGCATCACCCTGAATATAGTAGGACCACCCACCATAGAAGGCTTTTGTTCTAATGTAATAAATCTGAATGGGAAAAGGTCAAATGATGACAAGTTCATGGTAAGGGAGTATTTAAAAAAAATAAAACTAACAGTTTGTAGTTTCTAAGCTTCATAGTCAATACTGGAATGTTCATGTAGATTCAGTTTTGTTCAAGCATTTCAAGTTAATTGTTATTCACCTTAGGTAAATCTACATGCCTGCACTAAAGTATAAAGTAATGATCCAAAAGAAAGATTAACATTTCTGCGAGGCTGTGGCCTGAAAAAAAATAATAAGACAGATTTAAGTAACAAATGTTCACATAAAACACCGAGGTTAACACAAAGCTGTGTTGACTTTTTTTTTTTACTGCCCCCCTAGATCAGTCAGGCTCAATCCAGCTACAATCTGGTATTTACTGTGAACATTTACATTATAATCTCACTCTCTGTTGGCTACTAACTAGTTATGAGAGGAACATGAAAAAAGAAAATGTATTTAATAAATATAATGAAAACTAAAAAGCACTAAGTAGCAGCAACTTTACTGCTCAGTTTTTGTTGCTACTCAGGCTGTCATTTTGAGAATATATTTGTTGTGGACTGTCATGAAAAGATGCTTCTGTAAGAAATTGCCTCATCAAAGGAGTCTGTGAGATTCTTTGTCAGGCAACTTAAATTAATATGGATTTCAGTAATCTTTCAAATAAACAAACTGTAGTCGTTACAGCACTTCCAGTACTTTAAAATTATTAGAACATTGCCAAATGACAAAAGGTACACTCAAATTTGCAGAAACAGCAGCTCAGCCACTTGTAGCTGAGCCACTGGCAGTTACAGTCTAGTGGGTCTTACTTTTGTAATGCAGTGACTGTGACCGCATAGTTTTACAAATAGTGAATAGCCCACTACAGACCATTGCCTCTGTGTGAACAGATAATTTTGTTGATATTTGTATCAGATAAATGATACTGTAGGTTTCAATAAATAACTGTCAGTGAGAGGGGTGGCCTTATTCTGTACTTGAGCATCTGACCCTAGAATGTCTGTGCATGGTCCCATTGCTGTTTCTGTACTTGAAGTAAATTGAGGATGATATCTGTTATGGTGAATTCTTCAAAGCGAACAACTCTACATCTCTATAGATGGGTGTAGGAGCAATTGCGGAGGTTTGGCCTTCCTGTGCCCCGCTTGTGTCATATAGACCTACAGCTGATCACTCACAGCTACACAGGTAAAACCGTATGTTGAAATCACTTAAGATAAATGTAAAGTCTGTTTCTGCTGCTGATTGTCACTTCTGATGTTTGTCTCCACAGCCCCTCCTAGAAATTACGCTCTAGTTTGTCAGTTTGGATGATATGATTTTTGTTCTGTAACTTGTCTTTTGTAAATAGAGCCTGTTTTCAACACTAAACTGTGTTGCTGTGAACCATCCACATCATTATATACACAAAAACTCACGGGTGCCACTTGCACATTGGAACGCACATTTTTTTAAGCTGACCCTGTGAATCAATCACCACACCTGGACTAGCTAGACCAGGGGTGCCCAATGCGTCGATCACAAAGGTAGTGTTGGTAGATTGCGTGATTCAAAAATAAATTAGACGTATCCAGCATAAAACACGTGCCAAGTGTTAACATGCAATGGTCAGTGTGACGATTCGCTGGGGGACCCCTGACGGGAAAAGCCGAAAGTGACAATCATTCATATATAGCCTATCATCCAGCCTCCCTATTACATTTGCTACTTGATTGACATGCTGGCAGCCAATCTGAGATCTCGTCTTTTCTGACACACGAGTCACCAAGCATGCACAGTCAACCGCACGAGCTACTGCAAAACTCCAGTGAGCGAACTACTTTGTCAGCCTTTGAATTAATTTCTACTAAAGGGTATAAAATGAGTGGGGGAGCCGAATCAAGTAAGAAACCGAAAACGTACCGAAAACATTCCATGAGGAATGGGAGGAGGACGTTTTTTTCGTGATGTTATATTCAAAATGCGTTTGCTTGATCTACCAATCTACCATCACTATTCGGAAGAAGGGAAATGTGGAGCGGCACTTTCAGACCGTTCATAAAAACTACGACACTCATTCATACATATATTTTTTTTGTGTGTGTAGTATTTTTAGTGTAGGTCAATCATTTTGACTTGGTCATTTGAAAAGCAGCTTGTAAGGCGAAAAAGTGTGAGCACCCCTGAGCTAGACTAAACTTTCTTTTATCAGATTTGATTATGATCAAAAAAATCCTCTGGCTCAACCAGTTATAAAATAAGCAAAGAATACTAAAATGTCCATTTCCCCCCATCATTTTAGACTGAGCAGTCTGTCAGCTCCCAATGTTAAGTAGGTCTCTCTCTCTCTATTTGTGTTGATTTCAGAGATATTTAATAATGATATTTAACAAAGTTACCACCATTATACGTACATTATGTGCACTACAGCTAGTCGAAGGTTAATTCCAAAAGTGGCGGAAGGGGGTAGGCCTGAATTGCAATGACCACTTAGTTTAAATACTAATTAAAACTTCCAACCTCTAGCCATGCTGTTATTATGTATGGGACTACTCTAAATGCTGAAGCAGTCTCTTAAAGATTGGGTCCCTATACACACTGCAACTGCAAATATGTGAATACATTATCAAAATCTTCTCCAACCTATTTTTTTAAAATCTTACAGCACAATATCCAGTTTTCTGACAACAGCATTATTTAATGTTTTATTATGGTTATGTGTCAACTCTCAGCTCTTGGTTAGGAGAGAGCCTTCAGAGACTTCAGAATTAACATCAGAGTAGTGCAGAGAGAGAGCAACACCAGCCAGAATGCCATGAATGTGAGAATTAAAACCTTATTTTGTGATTGTGTCACTGTAGCCAAGTTCCAAAGCCTGAATAAACACAGTCACACCTCTACACAACACTGTGGGAAGGATTTTGTGTGAATGCAGCCAACTCACACTACCGTCTGTTCTGCTGTGCACCTTGTGTGTGTGTAGCCCCGCCCTCAAACAGACACACATACCTTTTGGATGCACCAACTAGGCTACTGTAATTAACAATTATCATTTATAAACATTTTAAGCAAAATCCGATAACCACCTGTTTGTTTTGTTTTAAAATTGTCCATGGAGTAGCTACACTGACTGAGATTCTGACAGGTTTCTGAAACGTACATGGGAACAGCAGTTTGCCAGCTTTTTAAAGTTCAGTGTAAAATGCTTTAAATTAAAAAAGCAGTTTGAAGGAAGGTCAAAATACCAGCAGGTTGCAGCACAATCTCTGTATAAAAGGGACTATCAGAATCAACATCAAAACAAAAGTCAGAGTGGATTTGAATATGAGTTACCAGCGTATTAGCACCATGCGTTGTACCCTTGCTATCCTCCATAAACCACCTGTTCCTACTGCTGTGTCTGTAGGAAAAAGCAATGCTTCATTCTTTCAAGAATTAAGATGAATCAAGAAATAATCCCAAATTAAAATATGCTCCCTCCAAAACTTATCTGCATTTACAGTTTAGTTCCTGGAACTAAACTGTAAATTAGACACTTAATTTTAGAAGAGAAGGTTGGCTGATTTGAAACTGAGACCAAATTGAAATTAAAGTCTTGAGAATATTACATTAAACTCGCATCATAATCCACACACAATAATAATCACACTTTCTAAGTTGTCAATAATAATCATGGTTCAAAGCGAACCCTGACCACAGGTCCTGTTCTTTACTTCAGTTTCTAAGTAGGCATTCATTATCGTATGGGCTATGATTTGTGTATGCACAGGGTGCTGTACGTATGAGTGTAAGCTGAGCACCACATACAGATGTTATACTGTAGCACATTCCATGCTACAGGACAAAAGACAAACAATCATGGCAAAACTGGCCACTTATCACAGCAGAGAGTGACACTTTCAGTGCATACATCTGTATATCTGGGTGTCATCCACATAGCTATGATAAGCAACCCTAGATTCCTGGAAAATTTAAAAAGCAGAAACATGTACATGTTGAATAGGAGGGGCCCAAGAAGCTGTAAACTCTGATTTCATTCTTACATAAACTTGTTTGGCTGGTGTGTTTGGTGCAAGTATAAGTTTGTCTGGGGTTGTTTCATTGTAAAGAAGGTTGGGGTGGAGTTGTTATACTGTGACTAAAGTTATTTGGCTGGGGACAGCTGCTATTGTTATCTCACACTCTGATAGTAGCACCCTTCTGTGTCATACACAATGGTGAAATGCTTGTTATATGCATGTCATTGATTTGAATTTTTGTTGATATAAACCGCTATCCCACAAAATAATGCTGTAGTGTGAAATACTCCTTGGCCTTGGAAGTAGGCTAACACTGGGTTACTACTGTATGAAGTATGCATATTAGCTGGATATGCTAACAGTGTGGTCAGGGCTTAGTGAAAACTGGCTCTTTGTCCTCTCAGGTGAAACTAGTTCATCCTAGTGAAGCTATAACGGTGCTGCGCAGGCTGAACAGAGAGCAACCAGACAGAACTGACTTCAGGACCTTCTTCCGGTCAGGCTCTGTTTCTGAAACTACTGCCTGTAACTGGTGCCTGCGTCCGAACCAGCAGCCGCTGTGCAACTACACTGACCTCAATACAGGTGAATCTTGGTTCTGTTTCAAACCAAAGAACCTGAGCTGCAATACCAGAATCACCCACTTCATGGCAGGAGTCAAAAAAAATCTCAAGGCCAATGAGGAGAAGCTGTTTCAAAGGTGAGGGAACAGATTGATAGGACTGATATTTTGTGCTAATTTTAATAAATACATCATTAAAGTGTTATTTATGTATAAATTACTATTCTTTCCTTTACTTATGTTCCTAATACTGTCATGTGTATAACAGCTATTTCATTATATGTTGCCTTCCATCAGTGGTGTCAACCTGAAAGTCTCCATTCAGGCTTCAGGACCTGCTGCTGTCACTGTGTTGCCAAATAAGAAAGGTAGATCACAATGTTTACCACCACTACTAATGCACATAATAACAATAAAATTCAATGTTAAAAATGCAAGAAAATGACACGGAACACACACACACACACACACACACACACTCAACTGAACTGCCACTTTCCTGTAGGGTTTATGTTTTTCTGGCATTTGTTGGTTTCTTTGGTTGTTTAACAGCATAATGCAGAAAGGAATGAAATGATTTTGAGAGGCAGGATATGGCCCACAGAACAATTGATTAGATTTTGGTGGTGATCAGTACCATAATTTGGATAAATAAATAACTCAAATAATTTAAAAGATTATTAACCATAGTGAGAGCTGGAGAAGCTGTTGACTGTGTGTCAAGATACCAAGCTAGCTCTATTAGCAGGCAGCTACATTGCCTTCAGACCACAGTAGTCAGCTGGTATGGATGTCAATGTTCCAGTCAACTTTCAAACTAATAATGATACCAGCATCATTCCAAATGCCAACAGTAGATTTTCATGGTCAAGCTATCATATTATAAGGGTCAAACTACCAGGAGGGTTAGCTGGCCAACATCACCTGTCTCTCACCCAGTAGGTTGGGGATCTTAATTTCACCCGTGAACTTTTTTCATTCATGTTCTGATTTGATGGACCTTCCGCGGGCTGGACAGGGACGCCCAAAGGGCATGAACAAGACCCCAAGATACTTGAACTCCTCCACTTGAGGCAGGAACTCTCCACCAAGCCACCCTTTTCCGACTGAGAACCATGGCCTAAAAAAGTTTGATGGAGCCAACAGGACAACGTCATCTGCAAAAAGCAGAGACGAGATCCTGTGGTCCCCAAACCGGACTTCCTCCGGCCCCTGGCTGCACCTAGAAATTCTGTCCATAAAAATAATGAACAGAACTGGTGACAAAGGGCAGCCCTGCCGGAGTCCAACATGCACTGGAAACAAGTCTGACTTACTGCCGGCAATGCGAACCAAGCTCCTGCTCCGGTCGTACAGGGACCGGACAGCCCTTAACAAAGGCCCCCGGACACCGTACTTCCGGAGCACCCCCACAGGGCGCTGCGAGGGACATGGTCAAATGCCTTCTCCAGATCCATGAAACACATGTGGACTGGTTGGGCAAAGTCCCATGAACCCCCCGCCACCCTGAAGAGGGTATAGCGCTGGTCCAGTGGTCCACTGGACCAGGTAACTAAATTCATAAAGTGCAAAAATATAATATCTAATTGGCAATACACAATAATTAAACATCAAAATAATACGAACCCACAGTAATTCACTCCTAACACTAATCCATGGCATATCTCCCCTCTCTCGTCTCTCTCTACACACATGCACACACAGCGGTTGGCCACATCAAACAGACATCGCCGCCAAATGGTGGGTAAAACATCTACATGAACACTAGCATGGCGTGCACCCCAAACCTGAAACTGAATTTGTACATTAACTTAAGACAACTTGAACATTCATACATGTCACAAAGTACTTTAGAACATTACAATGCCCGAAAAACGCTTCAAATACACACTTACATACTGAACCATCAGCTACTGGTGAATTCGCATTAAAAACAACACTAATTCAGCAGCATCAAAACACTCTTTAAACTAACAAGTACTTAAAATAATCACAGCATGTTCACAATACCTTTGCTTCACTCTAAAGTGAGCTAGAACCGTGTCTGAGTTTAAAAAAAAAGTCACTTTTATTGACATACCTGTGGATAAGGAGAGAGGACATGTTAACCAGGCCATAGCTTGTTTAATTCTAAAGCTTGCCTACACTTAGTCTCTCCATTCTTCACAGTTGCGCCACAGCACCAACTACCGGTCCGGAGGTGTATAGTGTACACAAACTTCATGAAAGACACATGAAGGTGACGGCATTTGAGTTGTTGTTAGCAGTAGCGGAACCTTTGACGGACTGCTGTTTCCTGCCTCTGCGGTAAACCGTACTCATTTCCTGTTTTCTGTACCTGCACTGCATTGTGCTTGCTTCCAGATTGTTTAGGAATTAAACTCACTATTTTCTAGGTTCATCTGAATTTCTGAGTGACAACATACGCTTGCACCACTTAAAGCACTTGTGTTGCAGAAGTTCTTGCTAACTACCAAATTTAACTTGCTACTTTAGGTCGGCTAATTTAGAAGCTAGCTAAGCTAGTAGCTTAATCGAGAGCAATGGCTTCCCCCTCTTCCTCTCCTCCTTTCTCTTGCTCGGAGTGTCGCATGTTCAGTTATTCCTCTGCCTCCTTTAGCGATAATGGTACTTGTAATAAATGTCAGATGCTAGCAGCATTGGAGGCGAGG
>NW_018128477.1:47194-47677 GCF_001952655.1 Monopterus albus
CGGCCAGGATCTCAGACAGGTGGCTGGGTGACAGTTCGCAAGAGTTGTAGCTTCAAACAAATGTCCACGGAGTATTACCTGCCTGTTCATGTCTCAAATCAATTTTCCCCACTCAGCGACACACCCGCTGAGAAAGCAACTCCGGGATCTTGCCCTTTCGGTCATGACCGAAAGCTCATGACCATAGTCGAACCTCGGATTCAGGAGGAACAATGCGTTTTCGTCCTGGCCGTGGAACACTGGACCCTCTTCAGGGTGGCGGAGGGTTCATGGGAGTTTGCCCAACCAGTCCACATGTGTTTCGTGGATCTGGAGAAAGCATTCGACCGTGTCCCTCGCAGCGCCCTGTGGGGGGTGCTCCGGGAGTACGGGGTTCGGGGCCCTTTGCTAAGGGCCGTCCGGTCCCTGTCCGACCAGAGCAGGAGCTTGGTTCGCATTGCCGGCAGTAAGTCAGACTTGTTTCCAGTGCATGCAGGGCTGGCC
>NW_018128477.1:52427-55899 GCF_001952655.1 Monopterus albus
AGATCTTCAAGCCAGTTTCTTTTAGAGGTTCCAAGGGCCAGATATAAACGCTGGGGTGACCGTGCTTTTACTGCTGCAGCTCCTAAATTGTGGAATAGTCTACCTTTTAATGTTAGGTCAGCTACTGACCTTGGTACTTTTAAATCATTGCTTAAAATATATGTATTTGGCTTGGCTTTTAATACACAGTAGGGCCTGATGCATTCCTTTTAATTTTAATTTATTGAACATATGTTAACTGTGTGTGTGTTATTGTACAGTTTGATTTTTATTTGCACTGATCTTATTTGCTCTATTTTAGTCATTTATGGTGATTTTATTCTGCCATGTAAAGTACTTTGGTCAACTGGATGTTTTTTTTCAAAGTGCTATATAAATAATTTTGATTTGATTTTAACAATCATTATTTACATCTGTTATTAATTGGTGAACTTCCTCTCAGGTGAACCAGAGATAAATAACAATCGTGGGATGTTTAGACCCTCCGGCTATTACTACCAGGGTGTGTGGCGAGCACTAGGAGGCACCACAGTTCACCAGTTCAACACCTCCTCTGCCATCAATCAGTGTCTGAAAGGCAAGATGGTCCACCTGTTTGGAGACTCCACCAGCAGGCAGTGGTTTTGGTATTTTACCAATACACTACCAGGTAGATGATTCAGTGTTTTCTGGCAGCGTTCGATTTTATTGACACTGTTGCTTAATCTGTTACCTCTGTTATGTGTTTAGATCTCAAGGAATTTAACCTGTACAGAAACAACAAATTTGGACCTTTAATGGCCTTGGATCTAGCAAACGACATCATGATGACCTTCCGCGGCCATGGTCCTCCTATCATCTCCGTTACCATAATTCCAGTCGCCCAGATGCATTACGTTGCCAATGAACTAGATGGACTAACTGGAGGCACCAACACTGTTGTCGTTGTTTCCGTCTGGGCACATTTTTGCCCTTTTCCCATTCAGATGTACATCCGGCGGATACAGGACATCCGCAGGGCTGTTGTGCGGCTGTTGGACAGGGCTCCAGGCACATTGGTCATCATCCGGACTGCAAACCTGAGAGCTTTAAGCCTTGATGTGGCGCTGCTTCACAGCGACTGGTATGCGCTACATTTTGACAAGGTTCTCAAAGCCATGTTCAAAGGACTGAATGTTCATCTGGTGGATGCCTGGGAGATGAGCCTGGCTCATCACGTGCCACACGAAGTCCATCCACTGCCTCCTGTTGTTACAAATATGATTGATGTCCTGTTGTCCTACATATGCCCTCAAAAAGGTGGCTAGAATCGTGTTTATTGGGCAGTGTAGGGCAAATTAGTTGAAAACAGCAATATAGTACTCATTACAGATTTAAAAAATCATTATATTACTTTTCTATTTACTGATCAGCAAAAGGGATGCATTAAATTAGTCGCTGCTTTACTTTTGTTACTCACCCCAGCTACATCAGCTGCCTTTAAACAACTCCAAATCCTCCACACCCCATCATCTTGTATTAACACGTGCAGAAATAGAAAACCAGACACTGTGGTAAAATAAGCAGACACACCTACAATGTGGCAGAATTTATTGCTAATGTAGCCTCAGTGGTCGCATGAGTCTCTCCAGAAGTCCCGACCTCTGCTTCACAGTTCACCCTCCTCTTCAATTCTAAGCAAAGCATCGTGTATGTTTCAAGCAACTGCTCACTCACTATATTTGTTATGATCTACTTATAACCAGGGAGTGTTGAGAGAACAATAAAAAAATAGGACAGGATGGAAAACAACTATTAGTCATGTTGTGACAGTGTTAGACATAACCCTCGCTAAGTGATCACACTTAGACAATTTCATGCCAAGTGTCTGTTAACATTAGAAACTCTGTAAAATCTTTCTCAAAAGATCAGAATGGGTTTTATTGCTCCAAGATATAACTATTTTTTATATTGATAAATATAACAATAATACATTCACGTGATGATGATGTAAGTATCTCAAAGTACTGATGCAATACTGTCAAATTACATGTAATTGAAACAAAAATCTGATGGGAGAATGATGAATGCAGCATGAAATGGTAACTGGGCTGTCCTTTTGGTGGTAGGTTGATAGAAAGAGAAGAAATGTAAATTCCACACATTTTTGTATTTTGCATATATGCAAAACCTATATGTAAAAAAGAAATGGAGTAATATTTAAATAATAAAAGTTTTAAAAAAATCAAAAACAAGACTGAGTACTAGCATTTAGGTCTATGTGTCATCCAGTCATCAGTATACTATTATAAAATATAATAATGAATAGTGATGTTACATGTGACATCTAAGCTTTGATGTTTGTGTTGAGCAGAGGGGACATTCCCAAATGAAGCCTCACTTTGAAGCTTGTATTGTTTCCCTAACTGTCATGTGACCATTGACAAATGAGGCCTGGTTTTGCCAAAATCATTTGAATGATACATTTTGTGCTTCAAGTAGACAGAGTAAAGGCTCCTTCACATGGATGATTCCCTCTTCCTATCAGTATACTGCACACCCCTGGTAGCAGGACACTTGTCAGACAGTGTGTTTTATAAAATGCAGCCACAGACAAAGAGAAGGACTTGTTTGTGAACATTGTGGGCCAATTATTATTTCTATACCAGATGATTGACAAATACATAGGTCACTGAAGCACTTTTACTGCCCACAAAACTGTCTATCATACCTTTGTATAACTTAATTATAACACTATTAAAACAATTATAAAACTGCAACATTATCCCTGGCAACCACGGACGGAGCGCCCGCGCTGGTTGGCCGCCTAAATGGATTTATTGCCAAGTGCAGGGAGGACAATTACCACTGAATAATACACCAATAAGCGTTATGCGCAAAAATGCTCCATCGGGAGAAGGCTGACTGCAGACCACTCGGAGTTGTTGCTACACACTGACGTGAGATGGCTTAGTCGAGGAAAATTCCTGCAAAGATTTCGAGAGCTCTGTCCGGAGATGAAGGAGTTTTTCTGTGTAGCTAAACATGCAGAATACAACTAACTAAATGACGACCAGTGGCTGCTAGACTTAGCATTTTTAACCGATATGACCAACATGTTGAATGACCTTAATGTAGAGTTACAAGTGCAGCGTGTTCTTCATGAAGAATAATCGGAGTCAACTATCACCTTTCAAACATTTATTATCATAACTGAACAGACCATCGAATAAAGCAATTTACAGAGCTCTGGGTTCCATCTCTATCTGAAGCCCTAACCTCAACAGCAAAACCGTTCAATTCGTCTTCAGGACGAGAAGGAACGCCTACCCTCCTGAAACCCAGTTACTTATACAATTTGAAATGTGCAATTGTAGGCTGGTCTGGTCCTCTCGGGTTGCTCCATTGGTCCATCTATCCATCCGTCCCCCTTCTGTATCCTTCCTGCTCCAATGGGAAAAGCAGCTTCCTAAAGAGGGAGGAAATCCTACTCTGTCTAAATTCCTACACTCAC
>NW_018128477.1:62933-64520 GCF_001952655.1 Monopterus albus
CGGCCCTGCGGATTTTCGGCAGCCGCCGGATGTACATCTGAATGGGAAAAGGGCAAAAATGTGCCCAGACGGAAACAACGACAACAGTGTTGGTGCCTCCAGTTAGTCCATCTAGTTCATTGGCAACGTAATGCATCTGGGCGACTGGAATTATGGTAACGGAGATGATAGGAGGACCATGGCCGCGGAAGGTCATCATGATGTCGTTTGCTAGATCCAAGGCCATTAAAGGTCCAAATTTGTTGTTTCTGTACAGGTTAAATTCCTTGAGATCTAAACACATAACAGAGGTAACAGATTAAGCAACAGTGTCAATAAAATCGAACGCTGCCAGAAAACACTGAATCATCTACCTGGTAGTGTATTGGTAAAATACCAAAACCACTGCCTGCTGGTGGAGTCTCCAAACAGGTGGACCATCTTGCCTTTCAGACACTGATTGATGGCAGAGGAGGTGTTGAACTGGTGAACTGTGGTGCCTCCTAGTGCTCGCCACACACCCTGGTAGTAATAGCCGGAGGGTCTAAACATCCCACGATTGTTATTTATCTCTGGTTCACCTGAGAGGAAGTTCACCAATTAATAACAGATGTAAATAATGATTGTTAAAATCAAATCAAAATTATTTATATAGCACTTTGAAAAAAAACATCCAGTTGACCAAAGTACTTTACATGGCAGAATAAAATCACCATAAATGACTAAAATAGAGCAAATAAGATCAGTGCAAATAAAAATCAAACTGTACAATAACACACACACAGTTAACATATGTTCAATAAATTAAAATTAAAAGGAATGCATCAGGCCCTACTGTGTATTAAAAGCCAAGCCAAATACATATATTTTAAGCAATGATTTAAAAGTACCAAGGTCAGTAGCTGACCTAACATTAAAAGGGAGACTATTCCACAATTTAGGAGCTGCAGCAGTAAAAGCACGGTCACCCCAGCGTTTATATCTGGCCCTTGGAACCTCTAAAAGAAACTGGCTTGAAGATCTCAAGGGACATTGTAGGTTAGTGCCAATGCACCAATTCAGTGAGGTAAAACAGAGCCAAACTGTTAAGAGCCTTAAAAACAAAAATCAATAAATTAAAGTCAATTTTAAAATGGACTGGAAGCTAATGGAGAGAAGCCAGTACTGGGGTTATATGGTCGAATTTCCTAGTACTTGTCACTAGACGAGCAACAGCATTTTGCACCATTTGGAGATGAGTGAGAGAAGACTGGTTAACACCATAATATAGAGCATCACAATAATCAAGTCTAGAAGTGATAAAAGCATGGATTGCAATCTCAAAATCATTAAAAGAAAGGAATGACTTGACCTTGCTTAACAGCCTCAGGTGGAAGAAGCTAGATTTCACAACTGAGTTGATTTGCTTGTCAAACCTCAAGTCGCCATCAAACATCACCCCTAGATTTTTTACAGTCGACTTCAGATGTTGAGCTAGGGGGCCCAGAAGGCCTTCCTAAAGAGATGAGTAGCATATTAACAGTAAAGCTTCTATTAGAGAGATAAGATCTGAACCAGTTAAGAACAGTACCTTGAATTGAACTTGGAAATCAACTGGACTTGGATTTC
>NW_018128478.1:0-244 GCF_001952655.1 Monopterus albus
AGAGAGAAGAGAGGGGAGGGGAGGGGAAGATTGTTTAGAAATTAAACGTACTTTTTCTAAGTTCATCTGAATTTTTGTAGTAACCACATACGCTTGCACCACTTAAGCACTTGAGTTGCAGAAGTTCTTGCCAATTACCAGATTTAATTTGCAACTTTTGGTCGGCTAGCTTAGAAGCCAGCTAAGCTTGATTGAGAGCAATGGCTTTCCCCCCTTTCTCTCCTCCCTTCTCTTTCTCCGCGGG
>NW_018128478.1:614-2114 GCF_001952655.1 Monopterus albus
TCTCCCCCCAGCCGGCTGGGTCCCCAAAAGTACGTGGTTTACTGTTCATGGTAGCATGGTCATCCTCTCTCCTTCTTCTGCTGGTCTAACCCAGCCTTTATCTGCTCATACTCACACAGCTCTGCACGGCCGGAGCCATGAAGATGCGGTCCCATGCCAGCTAACCAAACACACACCTTCTTCCGAGCATTGTCTAAACTGTCCAGTAGATGACCTTCTGGGTCAAATTGACCTAGCACACATTTCCTTTTTCTAAACCTGAACAGAACACATGAACAGTTCACATCAGGCGGCAGCTACAGTATATCCATTCCCTATCAGAGGAGGAAGTCACTCAGGATGTTGACCCATAAGTTAATCAAGGGGGACACAGATATTCTTGCCTGCGCCAGAGACGGATCAAGCTTCCGCACACACTGAGCTCACCCTTACATAACTATTACAAATAATATTTATATGAACTACATACTGTTCTATTACATATCACTTCTGGAATCTGGTTTATTTCTAACCACTACACACCTCATTTCAGAGTGTTTAAATGCCTTGTCAACCTCTGCTGGTGTTTAAGGTGTGGAGCCGTCTAGACGTAGCTTAGCCCAAGCTAACCGCCCCCCTGAGCTTCCCGAGCAGCCGAGATCTCAGTCAGGTGGCTGGGTAACAGTTCGCAAGAGTCGTAGCTTCAAACGAATGCCCACGGAGGATCGCCTGCCTGTTCACATTTCAAATCGATTTTCCCCACTCAGCGACACACCCGCTGAGAAAACAACTCTGGTAATTCGAGACTCCATAGTCAGAAACGTGAAGCTAGAGACACCGGCGGCCATAGTCAAATGTTTTCCTGGGGCCAGAGCAGGCGACATTGAATCCTATTTGAAGCTGCTGACTAAGGATAAGCATAAATACAGTAAGGTTGTTATTCACATTGGTGCTAATGACTCCTGACTTCGCCAGTCAGAGGTCACTAAAATAGGGGTTATGCGCAACTTACTTCCGTATACTGCAAAACAGAATCATCCGTTTCCGGTTTGCGACTAGTATGAAATATGGCACTGTTCTACTCAAGATGTCTCCAAGAACTACCAAAGATGAAGATCACGGATGTACACCGAATATGCAGTTCGACGTCTAACTAGCTAATGTTATCGATATTTACACCGAGCATCTGTCTGGTACATCAAAATAATGTAATACACTACCGGAAAGCTAATAGTAACCAAGCTTGTGTGATGAAAATGCTAAATTCGCAAACTGCTGGGCTTCTAATTTTTCACATGCCATGTCCAAGGCTGGTGGTTCTGGTCTAGCATGGTCATGACACTGAAGCAGAAATCCGACGTCCATCTGTTCCTCCTCAATTTCCTCCGGCCGTTGCGTTCTCTCACACGCTTGGTCTACTTGCAAGCAGAGAGTAGTCATTCCAGGCAAACAGCACTGTTTGGCTTGGCTCCTTCTTTCAAACGCCGTCGTCCACCTTGAATTACATCTGTGGAGACGAAG
>NW_018128478.1:2325-2745 GCF_001952655.1 Monopterus albus
GTGTTTTACTTTACTACTGTTGTGTCACCGGCGTTCTGCCAAAAAGCGGAAGTGCGCTGACCCGTTTTCCGGTTTGGTCACCTTACGTTCCGCATAACCCCTATTAATGTTGAGTCGGTGTATAACTTTGCTAAAACAATGTTGGACTCTGTAGTTTTCTCTGGACCCCTATTCAATGTGACCAGTGATGACATGTTTAGCCACATGTCGTCATTCAACCACTGACTGTCTAGGTGGTACCCAGAAAATAACGTGGGCTTCATAGATAACTGGAAAACATTTTGGGGAAAACCTGGTCTGATTAGCAGAGACGGCATCCATCCCACTTTGGGTGGTGCGGCTCTTTTATCTAGAAATCTGGACGAGTTTGTTTTACAACCTAAATTATGACAACCCAGAATTGAGTCCAGGATGCAGGGT
>NW_018128478.1:2834-5208 GCF_001952655.1 Monopterus albus
CCCACCTAAATTATATAAATCAAGAATCAACTCAAGAAGATTTAATCATAAGAACCTAATTTAAAATTAGGATGACTCCTCTTATAGTAGAAAGTAATAGGACAATTAAATGTGGACTATTAAATATCAGATCTATCTCATCTAAATCTCTGTTAGCGAACGATTTGATAGGTGAACATCACATTGACTTATTGTGTCTTACTGAAACATGGTTATAGCAGGAAGAATATGTCAGCCTAAATGAATCCACTACACCTGGTCACAGTAACTGTCACATCCCTCGAAACACAGGCCAAGATGGAGGTGTGGCAGCGATCTTTGACTCAAGCCTATTAATCAACCCTAGACCTAAACATAGTTATAACTCATTTGAAAGTCTCACCCTGAGTCTTTCACACCGACAATGACAGCCTCAACAGTGTGTTCTGTTCATTGTTAGACACAGTTGGCTTTTCTCAAACTGTAAATAAACCCACTCACTGTTTTAATCACGCTCTTGATCTTGTTCTGACATATGGCATCGAAACTGAACACTTAATAGTTTTTCCTCAAAACCCTCTTCTGTCTGACCATTTTCTAATAACTTTTGAATTTACATTAATGGATTACACTCTAGCCCTGCGATGGATTGGCGACCTGTCCAGGGTGTACCCCGCCTTCGCCCGATTGCCGGCCGGGATTGGCTCCGCCCGTTCAGGGACTAAGTGGTAAAAATGAATGGATTACACTCTATGTGGGAAATAATTCCACTACAGTAGATGTCTATGTGACAATGCTGTTACCAAGTTTAAGGAAATAATTCCATCTTTATCTACTTCAGTGCCATTTGCCAACACAGTGGACGGAGGCCACCTTAACTTTACTCCCACACAAGTTGATAATCTTGTTGATAGTACTGCAGCCTCCCTGCGTAATACAGTTGATACCGTTGACCCTCTGAAAAGGAAGGCAGTGAAACAGAGGAGGCTAGCCCTGTGGTACAGCTCGCAGCTCCGCTCCCTAAAACAGGCATCACAAAAACTGGAAAGGTGGCGCTCCACTAGGTCAGAAGAGTTTTTCATAGCCTAGAAAGATAGTTTAATAACATATAAAAAAGTCCTTCATAGTGCCAGAACCGCATTTTATTCATCACTGAGGAAAATAATAACTACTCCAAGTTTCTTTTCAGCACTGTAGCCAGGCTGACAAAGAGCCACCGTGTTGTTGAGCTTAACATTCCCTTAGATCTCAGCAGCAATGACTTCATGGGCTTCTTTACAAATAAAATCACAATTATTAGAGAAAAAATTGGTCAGACCACTCCCACAGCTCTCACGTATGTGCCATCTACTACAGTGGCTTTAGAAACATCTGTGAGACCTCATTTATACTTGGACTACTCTCCCATAGATCTCTCTGAGTTGACCTCAACAATTGCTTCATCTAAATTATCAACATGTCTCCTGGACCCTATCCCGACCAGGCTGCTCAAAGATGTCTTGCCCCTAATCAACACATCCATACTAGATCTGATTAACCTCTCTCTATTAACAGGTTAAGTTCCACAGGCTTTTAAAGTTGCAGTAATTAAACCTCTACTCAAAAAGCCTACTCTTGACCCAGGTGTCCTAGCTAACTATAGACCAACATCCAATCTCCCATTTATTTCTAAAATCCTGGAAAAAGTTGTTGCTAAGCAGTTATGTGACCACTTGCACAGGAATGATTTGTTTGAGGATTTTCAGTCAGGTTTTAGAGTCCATCATAGTACAGAAACTGCATTGGTGAAAGTCACCAATGATCTTCTCCTAGCCTCAGATAAAGGACTTGCCTCCATGCTTGTCCTCTTAGATCTCAGTGCTGCTTTTGACACCATTGATCACAGCATCTTACTGCAGAGACTTGAACATGTTACTGGGATTAAAGGAACTGCGCTAAGTTGGTTCAAATCTTATTTATCAGAAAGATTTCAATTTGTTCATGTCAATGACAAATGTTCCACACAAACTGACGTTAGTCACAGCGTTCCACAGGGCTCTGTGTTAGGCCCAATTCTCTTCACTTTATACATGATCCCTTTAGGCAATATTATCAGGAAGCACAACATAAATTTCCATTGCTATGCAGATGATACTCAGTTATATTTATCTATGAAGCCAAATGAATCAGGTCAGCTGGTCAAACTTCAAGCATGTCTTAAAGACATAAAGGCCTGGATGCAAGCCCATTGTGCACATTTCCTTTGACTGCCATCTGTGTAGTTTGTGCTGTCAGAGCAGTGCACTGAGTCATCACTGGTGCACGTGCATACCAACACATTGGCAGTGAAATGATAAGGCAGTGTTGAGGTGTCACGTAGAATTAAGTATGGTAAATGGTCTTATACTTGTATAGC
>NW_018128478.1:13300-17655 GCF_001952655.1 Monopterus albus
GCGAGGGACACGGTCGAATGCCTTCTCCAGATCCACGAAACACATGTGGACTGGTTGGGCAAACTCCCATGAACCCTCCACCACCCTGAAGAGGGTATAGAGCTGGTCCAGTGTTCCGCAGCCAGGACGACAAAAGTATCATAATTTCCAAAAATATATATATGTACCATACAAAAGAATGTATTTGGTGTTGGACCTGTTCTTTCTGAGTTCTGCAACTAGTCCATGTCATCCTCTGCCCTCAGCGTCCGAGCCTCCCACCATCGTCCCAGAGCTGACCTGTACCACCGGTGAAGGCGAGGCGTACCGAGGCACAATTGCTGTGACAGAGTCTGGCAAAACGTGCCAGAGCTGGTCAGCTCAGACTCCACACAAACACAACCGCAGCCCAGACAACTACCCCTGCAAGTAAGAGCTCCTGTACCAAGGAATGTGCCTGACTGATACAAAACAAATGGACAAAATATTAGTAACACCTCTTGGTATAATGCAAACACAACAAATAAGCAAAAAGCCCTCAGAGAGAAACCATAATCAGGATATACTGGCTTCATCTTTGGGTTTGTCTGTGCTCTTCTTGCTCACCATCTACTTATTTTGTCAGAGGCCTTGATAGCAACTACTGTCGAAACCCTGACAATGAGAGGATGCCCTGGTGTTACACCACTGACCCCGAGACTCGCTGGGAGTACTGCAAGGTGCCGAGCTGTGGGGATGCACCCAGACCTGGTATAGCAGAGGCTGATGATGATGTTGGCCAGTTTGAAAACAACTACAGCTAATTCAGAAAGCTTGGAAATGATTGAGCTTTATTTATTGATTTTGAGTTCATATGATTTTTATTCATGTTTTTTGCAAAGGAAGGCTCAAGTACTAGACAAAACAATGAGTAGTGGAAGTAAATGAGAATTTCTTACTCAATTACAATAAAGTTAATTACAGTGGTGATGGAGGTACATAACAAAAGAGGAAGAGACACTGACCAAGAAAACAAGGATTTTCAAAACTCTGGATCTATCTCCCATTTCTGCCTCACATGAAAATACACCATCTACTTAGCCCATATTCTTCTCCCTGATTGCAGGTGACCCAGTGATCCCGCCAGAGGAGGAAAACTGCTATGAGGGCGATGGCTCAAGCTATCGTGGCATAACATCAGAGACCATCAGTGGAAAGAAATGTCAAGCCTGGAGCTCCCATTCAGAAACAACACAGAAATTCCCCAATGCGTGAGTGTGATGACTCCTCACACCCATTCAAAAACACCACAGAAATTCCCCAATGCGTGAGTGTGAAGAATGGAGATTTGACAATTTATTTTTTAGTTCAAGCTGACAGGACATAATATACAGTACTGTCTATCACGTCAGTGGGCTGAGTGCTTCTAAGATGCAAAGGTTCAGAGGTTCTGCCATGTTGCCATGAGCTGACTCATCTGGAGTTTGCACTATTTTAATGCTTAATTTCACAAGTTTGGTCATTTTTGTAACCTGGTGCTTTACTGATCAACACAGTGGAAAATATCCTGGAAGTCTAATAGAATAAAAGCCCACTAGTCAGATTCTTTCACCGGTCAGTGACCCAGGGCTTGTGCAGCTGCTGCAGACTGGAGCCGATTCTCAACATAAATCTGCACTCTGAAATCTGGCAGCTATATATTAGATTTTGGACATAGAACAGGTTTTTGAGGTCAAATAATCAAGCCAATTTTAAGTCAATTATTTGACTAGTTGTGACATCACCAAAGCCATTATTTGTTCCTGCTGTTTACTGTCACATGAATGTTTAGGTGCAACAACTCCAGTCATTTTTCACTGTCGCTCCATCCCATCTTTTTGCTGCTAATACTCAATATTTTTGTGTCAGTGTTTTAAATGACTCCCTGTCCTGCTGTAAAACCATGGAAAGACAGCTTCATCCTGTATAAGAAGCACTGAAATAACACCACGCTTCTTTTTTTTCTGAATATCCCACCTGCTTTCCACACAAACTGTTATAAACATATAAACTGCTTCTCTTCAATGTAAAAAAGAAATCTCTAAAAAATGATCAGATTCTTTTTCAATATTCAACGATGTTTTCCTTTTCAGCTAACCAATTATTCATGCACATCAGTACTATGTAGTAAATGATAATTCAGGCTATATACTCTAAATTTTTCTTATGGTCAAGTCTCAAAATATCAAAACTGTGATGACTTGATCCTACTAACAACCATTATAGGCTTTTATTTTATGCACTTCCTCTTTCTTCCTGACCTGCTTTGCACCAGCTGTACTACTTCTGCCCATCTGGATAATCACCAGCCAATTGAAATCACCAGCAGACCTTGCGCTCTGTTTGCTAGTCCATGTGCATTATGGTGACCGGATTCCCCTCTTGCTCTCATTATTGTTTCAAGAACTTTGGACTTCACTTACTCCCCCTGCATCTGGTTTGTTTCAGTTTGCTTCGTTTGTTACTTGTTTTGTGACTCATGTTGTTAATTTTCATTGGTTGGCTCTCTTCTCTTCATTAGCCTGTTTCCTTGCCTATGTGTTTTGTGTAGTCAGGTTGAGCGTGTTTTGTTTGTTGTGTATTGTTGTTTGGAGTATTCTTACTGTTGGTTATTCTTTACCACAGTGGTGGTAATTGGTTTACTTCTTTTGTTTGTCTGTAGCTCTGAATTTCCTCATTTCTTTTCCAAGTCAGGCTTTTGCATTCTAACAGTAAACCTTAAAACATTATCTGTGGAGTTAGAGTAAGGAGAGTTTCTACAATATCTAGTTATTCAAAACTACAGTATGTCAAACGTGTGCATTTGATGTTGTGCCAGAACAAGGCTACTGCAGTTCATTTTGAATTCCTGTATCTTTCCTCCTGTTTGAGTTGTTTGCTTGCTAAAAACTACACCGCCCAGCTCTTGTAGAAAATTACCAGGCCTTTAAAAATGGCATTAAGTTAATACATTTTTTTTAAATTAAGAGTTGGGGATAGGTGCCACACTGGGGAAGTGTTAAGGCTTTGCAAGGTACACTGTTGGTTTAGATCTTTTTCTGAAATATATTGACACTAACAAAAATACAGAATATCACCAGCCTTATCCTTGGATGTCAAAACAACATGGCACATGGCACATGACTAAAACAACATCCATCCATCTTCATCCGCTTCATCTGAGACCTGGTCGCGGGGGCAGTAGTTCGAGCAGAGCCTCCCAGACTTCCCTTTCCCCACACACCTCCTCTAGCTCCTCAGGAGGAACCCCAAGGCGTTCCCAGGCCAGCCGGGAGACATAGTCTCTCCAACGTGTCCTGGGTCTGCCCGGAGGCCTTCTCCCGGAGGGACATGCCCGAAATACCTCCCCAGGGAGGCTTCTGGGAGCCATCCTAAACAGGTGCTCGAGCCACCTCAGCTGGTTCCGCTCAACGTGGAGGAGCAGTGGCTCTACTCTGCGCTCCTCACAGGTGACTGAGCTCCACACCCTATCTCTAAGGGTGCCCCCAGCCACTCTCCAGAGGAAACTCATTTCTGCTGCTTGTATCCATGATCTCATTCTTTCAGTCATGATCCAAAGTTCATGGCCATAGGTAAGGGTAGGAACGTAGATCAACCGGTAAATTGAGAACTTTATCTTACGACTCAGATCCTTCTTCACCACAACAGACCGGTACAGAGATCGCATGACTGCGGACACCGCACCGATCTGTCTGTCGACCTGCCGCTCCATTTTTCCCTCACTCGTGAACAAGACCCTGAGATACTTAAACTCCTCCACTTGGAGGACTAAAAGAACAATGAAGTAAAATTTGACACCCAAGCAAAAGTTTATAAAGCAGAAAACATTTGTAAAATGAACATTATCTGTGAGGTATTTGGTCAGAACAAGTCTGCTACTACTGTACATCTTTAATTATTTTCCAGGTTTGATTTAACTGGTTGGTGGAGAGTTCCTGCCTCAAGTGGAGGAGTTCAAGTATCTTGGAGCCTTGTTCACAAGTGAGGGAAGGATGGAACGGGAGATTGACAGGCGGATCGGTGCAGCTTCTGCAGTAATGCAGTCGATGTACCAGTCCGTCATGGTGAAGAAGGAGCTGAGCTGTAAGGCGAAGCTCTCGATTTACTGGTCGATCTACGTTCCGACTCTCACCTATGGTCATCAACTTTGGGTCATGACCGAAAGGGCAAGATCCCGGATACAGGTGGCCGAAATGAGCTTCCTCCGCAGAGCGGCCGGGCGCACCCTTAGAGATAGGGTGAGGAGCTCGGTCACCCGGGAGGAGCTCAGAGTAGAACCGCTGCTCCTCCACATCGAGAGGAGCCAGCTGAGGTGGCTCGGGCATCTGTTTCGGATGCCTCCTGGGCGCCTTCCTAGG
>NW_018128478.1:17672-26841 GCF_001952655.1 Monopterus albus
CGCGGTGTAGACCTAGGACACTCTGGAGGGACTATGTCTCTCGGCTGGCCTGGGATCGCCTCGGTATTCCCCCGGAGGAGCTGGACGAAGTGTCTGGAGAGAGGGAAGTTTGGGCATCTTTGCTTAGACTGCTGCCCCCGCGACCCGGTCCCGGATAAGCGGAGGAAAATGGATGGATGGATGGATGATTTAACTGGTACCTGCTGGTCTGACATTCCAGGTTTTCTTTTTCAACAGGGACCTCAGCAGAAATTTGTGTAGAAACCCTGATGGAGATCGAGCTCCTTGGTGTTACACCACAGATCCTAGTGTCCGCTGGGAGTACTGCAACTTGGAGAAATGCCCCATCAACTCAGGAGCATCACCCACCTCAGCTCCTGTAGCCCAGGACCCCTCCTCCGTCACCCTGCCCTCAGAACAGAAAAGTAAGCTGACTTTTTAAATGTGGTTGTTGGCTTTTACTTGTCAGGTTGTTATAATGCATTCACCCTCTCGTTTCTGTGTTAGACTGTAAGATTGGAAATGGGGACACATACCGAGGTCCAACCTCCATCACCACTCTGGGCGTGACCTGCCAGGCCTGGAGTGCTCAGACGCCTCACCAACACAACAGCTTCACTCCACAGAGTCACCCTGACAAGGGTCTGGAGGGCAATGTAAGTGTGTGTGTGTCTGTAGAAACTATTCTGAGTTGTCAAACATTTGCGAAAAGGACAGTTTTTTTTTGGCTTTGTAGTTCACTGATTGTTTTTTTTTGTCCCCATCAGAGCTGCAGAAACCCTGACAATGATCTCAATGGACCGTGGTGCTACACTACTGACAGGAACAAGAAGTGGGACTACTGTAACATCCCTGACTGTGGTACGTGAATACTATTTGTGTATAACATATTACAACTGATTAGTAAAATGGTTAATCGCTTTACCTGCATTAATCTGCTGTATGAATGGCAGTCAGTAGGGCAGTCTGTAGTATGTCATAAAATTGTGGTCCGACCTTCTCTTGAAAAATATTCCTTTCTATAGTATGTGGTAAAAATGGGGTCTGACCTTTTATTGAAAAATATTCCTTTTTATATAGTATGTTGTAAAAAAGGGGTCCCACCTTCTCCCGAAAAATATTCCTTACTAATGGGGTTTGACCCTCTCCTGAAAAATATGCCTTACTATAGTATGTTGTAAAAATGGCGTCTGACCTTCTCTTGAAAAATATTCCTTTCTATAGTATGTCGTAAAAATGGGGTACGACCTCCTGAAAAATATCCCTTAGTATGTTTGATGTAAAATTGTGTTCCAACCCTGTATTGAAAAATATGTTTTTCTATAGTATGTCATGAAAAAGGGGTCCGACCTCTTGAAAAATATGCCTTAGTATAGTATGTCGTAAAATTGTAGTCTGACCCTCACCTGAAAAATATGCCTTTTTATATAGTATGTTGTAAAAATGGGGTCTGACCTTCTCTTGAAAAATATGCCATAGCATAGTTTGTTATAAAATTGTGGTCTGACCTTCTATTGAAAAATATCCCTTTTTTATAATATGTTGTAAAAAGGGGGTCTGACCTTCTCCCGAAAAATATTCCTTACTAATGGGGTCTGACCACCTCCTGTAAAATATGCCTTACTATAATATATGGTAAAAAATGGGGTATGACCCTGTCCTGAAAAATATGCCTTTTTATATAGTATGTTGTACAAATGGGGTCCGACTTTCTCTCGAAAAATATGCCTTAGCAAAGTTTGCTGTAAAATTGTGGTCTGACCTATTGAAAAATATGCCTTTTGTTAGGACCTAAGCGTCCTGCATGTTCATTTCTGAGGATGAGTCGAAGTCAGAAGAACTTTTATACAACCTATATATTTATTACAACCTTGATGAAGAAAAGCAATTACAGAGCTCTGGATTCCATTTCTATCTGAAGTCCTAACACACACAGAAGTTAGTGCATAGCTGCTGCAGGAAGCCGGAACCCTGAGTTTCCTCTGCACAGAGAATTTATAATAGTCATGATGGTAGATCTGACGTCATCCATGCTGTCCTTCATCCTCGTTCCTTGGTTGGTTTGTTGACCTCGTTCTGACCCTTCATTTGGTGATCTTGTCGCCAGGCAGATTTTGATCTGTGACATTCTCAGAACACCTTTCAATAGACAGTTTTAGAGGAAGCACCTCGAGCGTTGCTATGCAACTGTGGTCTACTTCCTGTATGTGGTTTCCTGTCTACTCTTACAGCCTTACACATGTCTCCTATATTCTTAAAGACAAGTGAACTGGTTAAAACAAAAGTAAATCATAAAGCATATGATACTAAAGTAAACTTGTAGATATATTTGCTAATGCAGATTATAATGTCAATCCTATAAGGCCACGCATTTCATATAATGTTGATAAATGTTGATAATCTGAAGCCAAGACAATAAGACCTTACACCCACACACAATTCTCGTGCAGACAGTTTAGTCATCTCAGTATGTATCTGCACAACTTCCTGTTGTTCTGAGTCTCTCTGTACCTACCCAAAGCATTTCATGTCCACAGGTCAAATCTTTACAAAGGTCAAACAGATTAAACAATTATTTGAACAGTTTTGCAAATACATAACATAGCACTATATCATTTTATCAAGAATTTCTTTCTACACTTTTTATATAGTATGTTGTAAAAAAGGGGTCTGACCTTCTCCCGAAAAATATTCCTTAATAATGGGGTCTGACCACCTCCCGAAAAATATGCCTTAGTATAGTATGTTGTAAAATTGTGGTCTGACCCTCACCTGAAAAATATGCCTTTTTATATAGTATGCTGTAAAAATGGGGTCTGACCTTCTCTCGAAAAATATGTCTTAGTATAGTTTGTTGTAAAATTGTGGTCTGACCTTCTATTGAAAAATATGCCTTTTTATGTAGTATGTTGTAAAAAAGGGGTCCGACCTTGTCCCGAAAAATATTCCTTACTAATGGGATCTGACCACCTCCCGAAAAATATGCCTTTATAGTATGTGATAAAAATTGGGGTCTGACCCTGTCCTGACAAATATGCCTTACTATAGTATGTGGTAAAAATGGGGTCCGATCTTCTCTTGAAAATGTGCCTTTCTATGGTGTATGTGGTAAAAAAGAGGTCTGACCACCTCCCGAACAATATGCCTTACTATAGAATATGGTAAAATTGTGGTCCAACCTTGTCTTGAAAAATATGCCTTTCTATAGTATGTCGTAAAAATGGGGTCTGACCACCTCCTGAAATATATGCTTTAGTATAGTATGTTGTAAAAATGGGGTCCGACCACCTCCTGAAAAATATGCTTTAGTATAGTATGTCGTAAAAATAGGGTCTGTGAGGCGTGTTCTTTTATTTTGAAAAGAGAAGACTAATAAAAGGATATTTCTCAGTGTGAAATTTATTATGCATTAACGTATCAAAATAAGCATGTGCACATGGATCTTCACTGTTTAGGAAAAACAGAAAAGACTGTCCTCAACTTATCGGTATACAATATTTCTATGAAAAAGGTGCTACTATCTAATTGGTCAAAAACTGTTGGGGAGAAGCCGTGGTTTAGACTTAACTCTCCCATCCTTCAGTCCGTCCATCCTCCAACGTCCTTTCTGCTCCAATCGTCGAGCACAGTGCCCTAGGAAGGGGAAGAATACCTATACTGCCTTAATTACATACACACTCACTTCTTCCTTCCAACTAACTGCTTCATATTAGGCTTTGCTTTCCGTTTCACTAATTAAAACTGTTCTGCCTGGGTGTGTGTGGGTGCATACTGTTCCTACCTTTGAAGCTTTCTCCTCCGCTAGCCTCCAGATCTAATTCCTGTTTAACTAACCTTGGAGTCCCAGTGAACCGTAACTCCCCTGGCTCCACTAGCCCAATGGTGATAATAAATTCACTGTGGACTCTCTTAGCCAGACCTGTAAATCTAATGAGATTTAGTAATTTAGTGGAAAAGACCCTATAATGTTGAACAGTGCTTCAGTGACTAATACAGTAAATATTGACCAGTGGTTCAGTGAACACATAGGGTGATATGTAACTATGTAAACATAAGTGTGACATATAGGTATGTAAACTTAAGTGTGCTATAAAATAAAACAATTCATAAGTGCGTAAAATAAAAATCACCCTAACAGGTCTGACCTTCTCTTGAAAAATATTCCTTACTATAATATGTCATAAAATTGTGGTCCGACCACCTCCTGAAAAATATGCCTTACTATATTATGTTGTAAAAATGGGGTCTGACCACCTCTCGAAAAATATTCCTTACTATAGTATGTCATAAAATTGTGGTCTGACCCTGTACTGAAAAATATACCTTATGCCGTATGTCGTAAAATTGTGGTTCGACCTCTTGAAAAATATGCCTTACTATAGTATTTGGTAAAAATGTTGTCTGACCCTCTCCCGAAATATATGCTGTTGGACTTAACCGTCCTGCATGTTCGTTTCTGAGGAAGAGTCAAAATCAGAACAACCTTTAAAACATTTATTACAATGTTAATGAAAAGCAATTACAGAGCTCTGGGTTCCGTCTCTATCTGAAGCCCTGATCCTAAACAGCAAAACCGTTCAACTCGTCTTCAGGACGAGAGGGAACACCTACCCTCCTGGTAACCCAATTTCTTATACGTTTTGAAATGTGCAAAGTAGGTTGATCTGATGCCTCTCGTGCTGTTTCGTTGGTCCTTCAGTCCATCCATTTCCCAAGGTCCTCCCTGCTCCACCTGAGGAAAGACAGTTTTCCTAGAGAGGGAGGAAAACCTAGCACCGCCTGTGTGTGTATGAAAATAGCTATTTTACCAGGCAGCTGTTTCTTCTAGGCCAAAATCTGATTATAACTTTGGTGTAAATTTTAGTATCTTATCAAATCCTAACTCCCCTGGCTTCAAAACTCAGAGGGAATAATGAGCTCTGTGGAGAAAAGGCAACAAATCTAATGTAATCCTGTGGGATGATGAGACCTTGGAGAGCTACGCAGTGCACCACACTTTTAATCTCATGGGCCTGTAATATCGCACAAAGTTTTTCAGTATGCATACAGTAACTTATTTTCTCATCATGTTAGTGAACATATAATGTGGTGAATAGTAACTTCATAAACATATCTGTGACATGTAAGTATGTGAACTTATGTATTTCTAAAATATAATCTTAACTATTCCTTTTCTAATATGGTAGAATAGTTATACACAAACAAAGTGAACACACAGGATAAATGAACAACAGTCATGGTGTCAATCTTCTACTAAATAAGTACTTACTTCAATCAAATGTTAGAACCAATCCTAGAGTATAACTTTGTTAATAATTTTACCCAACATTTCACAACAGACTATTGCCTTACTATAGTATGTGGTAAAAAGGGGGTCCGACCTTGTCCGGAAAAACGTGCTTCACTATATTATGTGGTAAAAATGGAGTCTGACCCTCTCCCAAAAAATGTGCCTTTCCATAGTATGTTGTAAAAATGGGGTCAGACCTTCTCTTGAAAAATATGCCTTATTATAGTATGTTATAAAAATGGGGTCCGACAACTTCCTGAAAAATATGCTTCACTATAGTATGTTGTGAAATTGTGGTGTGACCCTCACTTGAAAAATAGGCATTTAGTATGTTGTAAAAATGGGGTTCAACCACCTCCTGAGATATATGCCTTACTATAGTGTGTTGTAAAATTGTGGTCCGACCTTCTCTTGAAAAATATGCCTTATTATAGTATGTTATAAAAATGGGGTCCGACAACTTCCTGAAAAATATGCTTCACTATAGTATGTTGTGAAATTGTGGTGTGACCCTCACTTGAAAAATAGGCATTTAGTATGTTGTAAAAATGGGGTTCAACCACCTCCTGAGATATATGCCTTACTATAGTGTGTTGTAAAATTGTGGTCCGACCTTCTCTTGAAAAATATGCCTTATTATAGTATGTTATAAAAATGGGGTCCGACAACTTCCTGAAAAATATGCTTCACTATAGTATGTTGTGAAATTGTGGTGTGACCCTCACTTGAAAAATAGGCATTTAGTATGTTGTAAAAATGGGGTTCAACCACCTCCTGAGATATATGCCTTACTATAGTGTGTTGTAAAATTGTGGTCCGACCTTCTCTTGAAAAATATGCCTTATTATAGTATGTTATAAAAATGGGGTCCGACAACTTCCTGAAAAATATGCTTCACTATAGTATGTTGTGAAATTGTGGTGTGACCCTCACTTGAAAAATAGGCATTTAGTATGTTGTAAAAATGGGGTTCAACCACCTCCTGAGATATATGCCTTACTATAGTGTGTTGTAAAATTGTGGTCCGACCTTCTCTTGAAAAATATGCCTTATTATAGTATGTTATAAAAATGGGGTCCGACAACTTCCTGAAAAATATGCTTCACTATAGTATGTTGTGAAATTGTGGTGTGACCCTCACTTGAAAAATAGGCATTTAGTATGTTGTAAAAATGGGGTTCAACCACCTCCTGAGATATATGCCTTACTATAGTGTGTTGTAAAATTGTGGTCCGACCTTCTCTTGAAAAATATGCCTTATTATAGTATGTTATAAAAATGGGGTCCGACAACTTCCTGAAAAATATGCTTCACTATAGTATGTTGTGAAATTGTGGTGTGACCCTCACTTGAAAAATAGGCATTTAGTATGTTGTAAAAATGGGGTTCAACCACCTCCTGAGATATATGCCTTACTATAGTGTGTTGTAAAATTGTGGTCCGACCTTCTCTTGAAAAATATGCCTTATTATAGTATGTTATAAAAATGGGGTCCGACAACTTCCTGAAAAATATGCTTCACTATAGTATGTTGTGAAATTGTGGTGTGACCCTCACTTGAAAAATAGGCATTTAGTATGTTGTAAAAATGGGGTTCAACCACCTCCTGAGATATATGCCTTACTATAGTGTGTTGTAAAATTGTGGTCCGACCTTCTCTTGAAAAATATGCCTTATTATAGTATGTTATAAAAATGGGGTCCGACAACTTCCTGAAAAATATGCTTCACTATAGTATGTTGTGAAATTGTGGTGTGACCCTCACTTGAAAAATAGGCATTTAGTATGTTGTAAAAATGGGGTTCAACCACCTCCTGAGATATATGCCTTACTATAGTGTGTTGTAAAATTGTGGTCCGACCTTCTCTTGAAAAATATGCCTTATTATAGTATGTTATAAAAATGGGGTCCGACAACTTCCTGAAAAATATGCTTCACTATAGTATGTTGTGAAATTGTGGTGTGACCCTCACTTGAAAAATAGGCATTTAGTATGTTGTAAAAATGGGGTTCAACCACCTCCTGAGATATATGCCTTACTATAGTGTGTTGTAAAATTGTGGTCCGACCTTCTCTTGAAAAATATGCCTTATTATAGTATGTTATAAAAATGGGGTCCGACAACTTCCTGAAAAATATGCTTCACTATAGTATGTTGTGAAATTGTGGTGTGACCCTCACTTGAAAAATAGGCATTTAGTATGTTGTAAAAATGGGGTTCAACCACCTCCTGAGATATATGCCTTACTATAGTGTGTTGTAAAATTGTGGTCCGACCTTCTCTTGAAAAATATGCCTTATTATAGTATGTTATAAAAATGGGGTCCGACAACTTCCTGAAAAATATGCTTCACTATAGTATGTTGTGAAATTGTGGTGTGACCCTCACTTGAAAAATAGGCATTTAGTATGTTGTAAAAATGGGGTTCAACCACCTCCTGAGATATATGCCTTACTATAGTGTGTTGTAAAATTGTGGTCCGACCTTCTCTTGAAAAATATGCCTTATTATAGTATGTTATAAAAATGGGGTCCGACAACTTCCTGAAAAATATGCTTCACTATAGTATGTTGTGAAATTGTGGTGTGACCCTCACTTGAAAAATAGGCATTTAGTATGTTGTAAAAATGGGGTTCAACCACCTCCTGAGATATATGCCTTACTATAGTGTGTTGTAAAATTGTGGTCCGACCTTCTCTTGAAAAATATGCCTTATTATAGTATGTTATAAAAATGGGGTCCGACAACTTCCTGAAAAATATGCTTCACTATAGTATGTTGTGAAATTGTGGTGTGACCCTCACTTGAAAAATAGGCATTTAGTATGTTGTAAAAATGGGGTTCAACCACCTCCTGAGATATATGCCTTACTATAGTGTGTTGTAAAATTGTGGTCCGACCTTCTCTTGAAAAATATGCCTTATTATAGTATGTTATAAAAATGGGGTCCGACAACTTCCTGAAAAATATGCTTCACTATAGTATGTTGTGAAATTGTGGTGTGACCCTCACTTGAAAAATAGGCATTTAGTATGTTGTAAAAATGGGGTTCAACCACCTCCTGAGATATATGCCTTACTATAGTGTGTTGTAAAATTGTGGTCCGACCTTCTCTTGAAAAATATGCCTTATTATAGTATGTTATAAAAATGGGGTCCGACAACTTCCTGAAAAATATGCTTCACTATAGTATGTTGTGAAATTGTGGTGTGACCCTCACTTGAAAAATAGGCATTTAGTATGTTGTAAAAATGGGGTTCAACCACCTCCTGAGATATATGCCTTACTATAGTGTGTTGTAAAATTGTGGTCCGACCTTCTCTTGAAAAATATGCCTTATTATAGTATGTTATAAAAATGGGGTCCGACAACTTCCTGAAAAATATGCTTCACTATAGTATGTTGTGAAATTGTGGTGTGACCCTCACTTGAAAAATAGGCATTTTTATATAGTATGTTGTAAAAATGGGGTTCAACCACCTCCTGAGATATATGCCTTACTATAGTGTGTTGTAAAATTGTGGTCCGATCTTCTCCCAAAAAATATGCCTTACTATGTAGTGTCGTAAAAATGGGGTCCAAACACCTCCCAAAATATATGCCTTACTATAGTATGTTATAAAAATGGGGTCCGACAACTTCCTGAAAAATATGCTTCACTATATTATGTTGTAAAATTGTGGTCCGACCTTCTCCTGAAATATATGCCTTACTATAGTATATGGTAAAAATGGGGTCCGACCTTGTCTTGAAAAATATGCCTTACTATAGTGTGTTGTAAAATTGTGGTCTGTGGTAGTGAGAACGGGGCAGGACCCAATAAAGATGTCTGGAGACCGGAGAGTAGCTTCACAGTAATCTTTATTTCATGCATGGAG
>NW_018128478.1:26869-28356 GCF_001952655.1 Monopterus albus
GCAGAGTTCTCTGAGTGACTGGTAAAGGGGCAGTCCCTTTATACCAAATTGATACAAATATAAAACTCATACCGTTATCTCACATCTAAGAACTCGCATACCTTCTCCAGCTGCCTTTGCAACATCAAAAGCACAGCGAGACCTTGACACTTGGTGAGATCTCCACACTCCCCTGTCTCCTTGCAATACACATTCGTGGTGTACTGGAAATGAATTTTGCTTGCAATACTCAAACTATGCAAACTTAACTGATAAGCTGTTCAAAATTAATTAAAACTGGCTGATAAGCAGGTCCACGGACAATTGGATTTACAAGTTTCACATTGTGTCCTTTAAAAAAACGAAATCATCAGTTTCTGTGTTGTAAGATTTGAGTCTCATAGACTCTAGTTACTTTATCAGCTTTAGTTACTACTCATACCTGTAGTTCCTTTTAGTTACCTTTCATAACTTTATCTTACTTGTTTATGCTCACTACAGCTGCATTGATGACCGTCCAGAACCACCGAGCTTTGGTTATTTTAATGCACCCGTTTTCCTTGCTTATATATCTTACAGCAGGCAGTGGAGGATCGGCCCAGATAGAATGGTGCCGGTACGGGAAAGCTGCTACAGGGGTAGCATAGCTGAATGCTGTGGTAGTGGCTTGAGCTAGTAAAACAGCAGAGGTGTAGCCCAGGAGACTGGAGACAGGCTGGGGACTACATGGGGAGAGGCACAGAAGATCAATATGCGGATAATGTGAAACGGTCTCACGTAGATCAGAAGATGGTTGTCTTGGTGTACAGTGACCACACACACACACACACACACACACACACACACCTGGTGTAGATTACATTCCAGCAAGGAGGTGTGAGCTCCGGCTCACCAAATGACCAATAGAATTACAATGCATGAATTGCTGTACCTTTGTTTAGTGCAGAGCAGCCCAAGAAGATAAAATGTAACATTATGATGTACCAGTGTCTGCTATGCTGACATCTACAGGTCCAACCTTCTCTTGAAAAATATGCCTTACTATAGTATGTGGTAAAATTGTGGTCCGACCTTCTCCTGAAAAATATGCCTTGCTATAGTATGTGGTAAAATTGTGGTCTGACCTTCTCCTGAAAAATATGCCTTTTTATAGTATGTGGTAAATGGGGTCTCTCCTTCTCTTGAAAAATATGCCTTACTATGTAGTGTTGTAAAAATGGGGTCCAACCACCTCCCAAAATATATGCCTTACTACAGTATGTGGTAAAAAAGGGGTCCGACCTTCTCCTGAAAATTATGCCTTGCTATAGTATTTGGTAAAAAGGGGTCCAACCTTCTCCTGAAATGTATGCCTTTCTATAGTATGTCGTAAAAATGGGTCCAATTTTTATTCTAACCGGTTCTTTTATCTGAAGGCCCCAAGAAGTAACACTCAGGAAACAGGAATCAGCTTTACGTAGATTTATTTTCTTCTGGTTAAATGCAGAGTTATTACAGCGCTGGGCTCT
>NW_018128478.1:28397-29726 GCF_001952655.1 Monopterus albus
ACAGCTGTTCTGCTGCACCTATTATAGCATCATGGGTGTGGTTGATAAAACGCTGTTGGTTATAATACAAGTAATTTATCCATTCCACATTTTTGTTAATAGTGGGCCAGAGGAAAATGGATTCGAATCCTGCTGCTATTTGGTCTCGTGCTATTATCCTGATTATCCTGATTTATTAACGCATTCCATATAGAAACATTTCACACTATCTCCCAATAATGAGGGGTAGAGGGAGTCAGGCCTTGTGTAAGGACTGTGGCATTAACAGTGGTGGTAAGGTTTAATTGCACAATTTAATTACAAGTGTGGGGAAACCGTCCTAGCCAGGGTCCTTACCTATCCCTGGACTTGTTGTAGCAAATTATGGCAGTATTTGGGGCAGGGGTCAAACCCGATAGGTCAGCAGGGTACTGCACTTTGACTGTGGCACGTGGGAGAGTGCACAGGGACTTATAAGGTTCTAACTGGCTGGTGGCTGTGGACCCAGCCTTAAGGAGACAGTGAGTTTGACATAAGCTGTAGTTAGTTTTACCTAAGCGAGCTGTAATCTGATATGGGTTCTGGGGACACTGTGGACATACAGTAAGTTCGCACGTGTGACATGTAAAGGGGTCTTGTTCATGCGGGACCCCAGCAAAATATTTGGTCCCTCCTGCCCCCATGCATACATCACATGAATAAGGGGTTACTGTGTTGACAGTAAAATTAGCTAGTTGATACCACAAGTTTCTTTGAATCCACGGGACCCTCAGTGGGTTTTGAGCTGGGGCCACTTCACGAATACCTCTAGCTAAGGTTTGCATAGGGGCTTTGGTTGAAAGTGACCGTTTTGTTGGATATTCCCACCGGAGAATGGGGAACACTATTATCATGGTTACAAGGGACAGGGTGAGCAGCTCATATCTGGGGCTGCAGCCCAATCTACCAAAGAACATCATTTTGAGCATTAATTCTGTACCCTTTGGCTGGAAGTGTCAATGTCAGAGTCAGAGGTGGAGGTTCTTAAGTCAGTCCGAACCTCAGTCAAAGTTCTGTTACCCGGGTCACTTGCAGGTGAACAATGGGTCTTTATGGATCCAATTACTGAGCCTGTCTTCGGTTAACCAAACTCTCACACAGTGTGTTGTCACTTCTGCTACCTTGTATGGTCCCTTCCACCTGGGGGAAGACCAGTTGAGCTTGTTGATTTTCCTGTAGACCCAGCTTCCTACTGCCACTTCAGAAGCAGCAGAGTCTCGTTCTTGGGAGAGGATCCCTGTCACCTGTTGAGAGATACTCATCACAGCATTGTTCAGCGTGCGCACATATTCACTTAAGGCCTCATGTTGT
>NW_018128478.1:32788-36330 GCF_001952655.1 Monopterus albus
GTTTTAATTCACCAAACAAGAAATACCTTAACTATTATATCCCCAAGCTGCTAGTCCAATGCCCCAGAGACAGAACTACTTGTGAATTGTGGTTTCAATGTAGGAATTTTCAAACTCAAGAGTTTGATACACTACATGTCCACTGAAAAAGTTCTACAAGTAGGAAGCCGGCCCACACACATATGGAAAATAACAAAGTTATCCCTGTGTCCCTATTGTTTTACATAATAATATCAATTTTCAGGTTTCACTCAGGGAAGGGGATTCTCCTTTTTATTAAAACTGTGGCACACCAAATGCACACTGCGAGCGTCTCTTCATCAGACAGCCCACATCGGCAGCTGCTGATGTTCACTATAAGGGCGTTTCTCGGCTGCTATTTCTCGTCAGCAAATTACAGCATGCTCCTTAAATGAACGTCTCTTCGTCAGTAACCCACTGCATATTCTTAAAACGAATAAACTGGCAGTAGATTAGTGATGCTCCACAATACTATTCACACTTAACAATTTAGAAGACAACCTTAGAAGGTCATTCACCAAGAATTTTAAGTCTTTTATGAGGCTGAAACGCAAAGGACGAGGACACTTATTGACTTTCCCTCATGTGAGAAATATGTGCTTGTGAACTCTACATGTAACCAGATTCAATGCAGTAAAACATTAATAAAACTCAAATAGTGAATTACATTTAGCAAAATAATGAATTAAATTTGACAGATCAGATGCCGTCTTCAAGCAGACACTTCGTAATTTAGATTAGCCAATATGCAGAAATTTTCTATGGAATAGAAAAGGTTTTCTGCTTACCTGTTTGTTTGATGTGGCCACAAAAGTGTCTGGCTGGAGACTTCTCCAATCCTCTCCGATGGTTCTTCAACCAGAACGTCTGTCGGAGCCAATGTTCAGATCCAGGTCACGGCACCAATTTTTAACTATTACCGGTTCTTTTGTCTGAAGGCCCCAAGAAGTAACACTCAGGAAACAGGAATCAGCTTTAAGTAGATTTATTTTCTTCTGGTTAAATGCAGAGTTATTACAGCATAAATTAACAGTATCTTATTTATAGTTTCCAGAATGACATTTATCTATGCAATCTATTCTTGCACAATTATCCAAGAAGATGAGAAATACTATAAGTTGACTCGAAGCTGAAAATTATAACTATAGTGCATGCATAAGAGCCAGGTTAATACTGATACATGGTGCTGTTAATGAAACACAGACAGTCATACTAAACTTTATGATTATAAAAACAAAATAATACTAACAGTAAATAAAACAACTGTAACTCTTGAAATCCAATCCTAACACGATCCTCTCCAAAAAAACATGCCTTACTATGTAGTGTCGTAAAAATGGGGTCCAACCACCTCCCAAAATATATGCCTTACTATAGTATATGGTAAAAAAGGGGTCCGACCTTGTCCTGAAAAATATGCCTTGCTATAGTATGTGGTAAAAATTGGGTCCAACTCTCTCCCGAAAAATATGCTTTACTATAGTATGTGGTATAATAAGAATAATAAATAAAGAACAGGATAACAATAGTGTGGCTGCCTCCTCAGCATCCACAGAATAATGAGTAACCTTTCATGTTTTCATGCGACATGAGCACCAGTCTGACAGGCTGCAGTTTGGCTACACCTTGTGTGCACTTTGATGAAATGTACAAAGTCCAGAGTAAGAGCTTCATCATGTGATATGTTTCTTTTCTCTTCTAAACTGTGTTAGTAGCTGCACTGGATTGTGGGACACCAGTCACCAAACCCAAGCGTTGCTTCGGTCGTATTGTTGGAGGTTGTGTGTCCAAACCTTACTCATGGCCCTGGCAAATCAGTCTCCGGACCAAGTGAGTACAACAGTACTACAATAATATGCCAAGGAACTTCACCACATTTGCAAAATGTAAAGTTTGTGGTATTATTTTTTTTTAAAGACAATACCTTTTTTTAGTGAAGTAAATAAGATTGTGCCATATGTTGTTTGGGTCACAGAGGAGTAAACATAAGTTTCTCTAAAAATAAGTAACCAGCAATGTCTGAAAACTCACTAATTCTGGCTGACAGTACCCAGTGTTTTAATAATGGTAGAGTGGTATTCAGATATTGCATGTTAATGTCAAACTCCAAATAAGGATTATGCACCAAAATTACCGAAGTCATTGAAAGAACTACATTCAAACTACCATAGGACTCAGCTTTCCCTTAAAGAATTTGTACAGGTGGAAAAAAATCATCACTAGACACTTAAACTTGTTACTGAAATTTAAACGCCTGAGCCACCCGGCCTGTTTAATGGTAGAAACACCCTAAGAACTTACAGAAAACTGTCCCAAATATGACTGAAATGATACAATATCTGTGTCAAGACAATCAGTATCATATTTTCCAGGCTACTTTTATTTAGCTGTGGAAATGGATCACCCTCACCAGACACAGAGATTGTTTCTTTTATTATACCATTTTCCCTTCAGTTTTTCACTTTTATTGTCAATGTCCACATTTTTGTATCCATTGAAAACAAGATGCAGCTTCTCATCTGTATTTAATTGGGATGTTTCTCTTTGTACCAGCACGGGAATCCATTTCTGTGGAGGAACTCTGATCCACCCACAATGGGTCCTCACCGCTAAACACTGCCTGGAGAGGTCAGAGGGATGACTGGAACATATCTAAAGCTCAAATCCTGCAATAACATGGCCACTGTTAACTAGTGTGTATGTTTATACAGGTCCAGGATGCCTTCAGCCTACATGGTGCTACTGGGCATTTACAGAGAGCGAGCCAATGAGCCATCCAAACAGGTGAGGAGACTGGAGAAACTGGTGGTGGAGCCCACTGGAGCTGACATTGCTCTGCTCAAACTGGACACGTGAGTACAGCTGTCCTTCCATCACTTCAACAGGTTCTATGATTTAGGGCTGAAACACTTTTGCTAAATCCGTCCCTATGAACAGCAGCAGTCCAGAAGTGTCGAGCTTTGGGTACTTGGCTGTGATGTGTTCAAAACCAACAGGGGTTAAATAGCATTCTTATCTGCTTTGGTATAAGATAGAGTTTGTTAGGTTAACAACCAAACACAGTGCCCAGGAGTCAAAGTATCAAAACTTCCAATACAAAGTCTTGTTTCAAGTACTAGTATAAAAAAGGATCCACATCCACTCGCATTATAAATCAAATCAAATTTTATTTGTATAGCGCCGAATCACAACACAAGTCATCTCAGGACACTTTACAAAGTAAGGTCTAGACCTTACTGTTATCAATATTATTACATAGGGAAAACCCAACAAATCCCCCTTGAGCAAGCACTTGGCGACAGTGGGGAGGAAAAACTCCCTTTAATGGAAGAAACCTCCGACAGACCCCGGCTCTTGGTGGGTGGCCTTCTGCCTCGACTGGTTGGGGTGAGTGGATAGAGGAGAGACAAAAGAAGAAAAGCAACAAGACACAACAATCAAACACTGATCAGGTCGATGTGGCTGGTGACTGCTCGTCAGAGATGTAGAGCTCCAGGGCAACCTGCAGAAAAGTACAGGGA
>NW_018128478.1:36360-51220 GCF_001952655.1 Monopterus albus
GCCCCCCAGCAGCTTAGGCCTATAGCAGCATAACTAAGGGAAGGCTCAGGGTCACCTGATCCAGCCCTAACTATAAGCTTTATCCAAAAGGAAAGTCTTAAGTCTAATCTTAAAGGTAGAGAGGGTGTCCGCCTCCCGAACTGAGACTGGGAGTTGGTTCCATAGGAGAGGAGCTTGATAGCTAAAGGCTCTGCCTCCCATTCTGCTTCTGTGGACTCTAGGAACCCCCAGTAAACCTGCACTCTGAGAGTGAAGTGCTCTGTTAGGATGATAAGGCTCTACGAGGTCTTTAAGATACGATGGAGCCTTGTCATTAAGGGCTTTGTATGTTAGGAGAAGGATTTTAAATTCTATTCTGAATTTTACAGGGAGCCAGTGGAGAGAAGCTAATATGGGAGAGATATGATCTCTCTTGCTAGTTCCTGTCAGTATTCTCAATACTGCTGTTTTGTGCATGCTCACAGTGAACACCTCTTCAGTTTTCAATATTTCTTTATCATCACTAAAATCTGTTGTTTAAACATAATTAACAGGGAATAAGAAAAAGGAATGTCTCATGTTTAGCAGAGTATTTGATGCAAATTTATTTACTCACTCCATAGTGTAAGTCATGACATTTGTCTCCTTTACATGATAGTACATAATCAGATTTTAAATCTGGCCTGGCTAGCACTGGTGTCGGTGTGAAACCAAATTTTGTGATACATTAAGGTCAGGGAGTTTAACATTAGCAGACTACATAAGTGGTTATGTTTGAATATTAATTGGTATTAAAATTTTTAGAAACTTCATACCTTTAAAATATTTAGTTTTATTTTGAAAGTTTTGCCCCAGTTTTCAAATGAATGGGAAAATTCTACTTCTGCATACTTTCAGCTAGAAAAGCCACTGAGGTGTCAAAATGTTCAGCGTTTTCAGTGTGATCCTTCAGCACGCATTTTATTCACAAAATGCATTTCTCTAGTTGGTATTAAAATTATTAACTACTTACTACTGAAACTGAGGTTCTCATGTTTTTTCAGCCCTGCACAAATAAATGACAAAGTCCTGCCAGCTTGTCTGCCAGAGAAGGACTACATCGTCCCCAGTGGAACAGAGTGTTATGTCACCGGATGGGGCGAGACTCAAGGTACAGTGTCACGTACCGTATATGTATTTCATTACTGTTCTGCTACGTTATCTTTGTGAGGACAAATGTACATTTTGACTTATCCTCACCAAGAGATCCACTAATGTTCAACACATAAGAGTACAGTTACTCCAAAGAGAACAAAGTCATAGTGACAATTTTCTCAAGCTTTTGGTTTTACAGCAACAGCAGCTAATAAATACAGGTGACAACAGCACAGACCCATCCACAACAGCTAGTGTGGTGGATGGGTACCATCTCACCAGGTGGTTATTTAGCTGCTGTTGCTTTGGCATTCTCCTGCCTGCTCCTGAAGATGGTTTAAAGTAAAACCAAAAGCTTGAGAAAATTGTTGCCATGCCTTGTCCTTTTTTTGGAGCAACTTTAGTGGTTGAATTTTATTGATTAAAGTCTGGAAAAGCTTTATCAGATCTTACTACAGTCACTTTGTTGTTGATCTGGACAGTGAGTACAATAAATCAGGAGTGGTCGCTGAATGCAAACGATCAGGCATGTCCCCACATTTAAGATAAAATGACTTTATTCAACTGCAGGTTTCAGAACTAACAGTGACCTGGTGGTGCTTTAAATGAAATATGTTTGTGTCTTAGTAGGTGGTGATATTTGTTGATGAATGATGATAAACAGATATTGGGGTGTGTTGCAGGTACAGGAGGTGAGGGCGTTCTGAAGGAAGCCGGTTTCCCTGTGATCGAGAACAAGATCTGCAACCGTCCGTCCTACCTGAACGGCCGAGTCAAAGAGCACGAGATGTGTGCTGGAACCATCGAAGGAGGAACCGACAGCTGCCAGGTAGGGACAAAAGCCAGAAAACAACTTTGGTGTTGGGCAGTGCTATTGCCCCAGTGTCTGTCTGGATTTGGCCACACTTTATTTGGCAGGTCTGTAATTTGGTCCTAATTACATAAAAACGAGTTCAACTTTGGATACTAGAAATGAATCAACATCAGTTTATTGCCAGTGTATGAAAATCTTAAGTCAGTGATTTCTAAATGTTAAATTTATCTACATTACCATTATGAAAAGTAAATTTTAGAAGTTTTTCAAGGGCTTACTACTGTTCTTCGTTCCTGTGTTGATGGTTAATTTCCTGGGTCAGAGGGCGCACAAGCCACCACTCATTTTGCATCCCACCAATCTGAGAGTGCACAGACACAGATTTGTAAGTGCAAAACAAGTTGTTTTGTGCTCTCCCAAATTTTTGGCGCCGACTGACTTTAACACAAATCCGGGGCTGGGGATCATGCTCTCCAGTCTGCACTTACAAATCTGTGTCTGTTGTTGTAGCAAAATTATCTATTAAAGCTCAGTGAGTGAAAAATAAAAACTTAACATCAACTCAGAGTTATTACAATACACAATTACACTAATGCCTGCATACCATGACTACGACGCATCAGCTAATAAACTTTAAAAGGGTGCTACTATAAAATTGCCACTACACTGTGCACTCTCGGGTGGTGGGATCCAAACTGAGTTGTGTTTGAAATGTGGCTTGTGCGCCCTCCGACACAGGAAATTAACCATCAACACAGGAATGAAGGAAGGAAGAACAGTAGTAGGCCTTTGAACAACTTCTAAAATTTAATTTTGATAATGGTAACACTTTCTTTTTACAGGTCTGAAATCTCTTCATTTTGACATTGTATTAAGTAGCAAAGCCTTCAGCTTTTATGGCCACATAAACCTTTCCCTCATATATGCAAACTTAAATGTAGAACTGTATGTTAGTCTGTAGATAAATTTAACATTTAGAAATCACTGATGTAAGACTGTGTTACACTGGTAGTAAACTGAAGTTGATTCATTTCAAGTATCCAAAGTGAACCCATTTGTCTCTGTAATTAGGACCAAATTACAGACCTGCCAAACAAAGTGTGGCCGAATCCAGACAGACACTGGGGCAATAGCACTGATGCAGTTCTGGTTTTGGGAGCACTTCAACTTGGAACAAATTTGTTTTTTCTGCCTGTAGGGTGACAGCGGTGGCCCTCTGGTGTGTAATGCCCAGAACAGGTTCACCATACAGGGTGTCACTTCCTGGGGCTTGGGATGCGCCAGTGCCATGAAGCCTGGTGTCTACGCTCGAGTCTCCAAATTTGTTGACTGGATTGAGAGAACCATCAAAGCCAATTGAAAATTATCCACCTTTAGCAAATGACTGCTCAGTTTGAAGGTGTTTGGTTTTCTGCAAGAGCTGAAAAATAAAACATATGAAAACCCCAACTTCCATGTTTTGTACATGCAGAATATCACACAGTTGTTGTTGCTTCCTTCTTGTCAAGTCTGAGTTTTAAAGGTCTCTTCAGCTGTTCAGTCGTCACTTTCCTGCAAGGAAAAAAAAAAGAGCAATTCAGTGTGCAGACAGTGCTATAGAGAGCTGTTAAAACAACTCCTTTCAATTCAATTCAAATAGCAAAATCATTTCACTCTAATTTCTCTATCAGGGCAGTTACCTATCCTTTGTGATTCAACCCCGATAAAGAGAAATTAGAGCAAACAGATATACAGTGTGGATGAAAAGTAACTAGGCATTAAAAATTGGCCGTAGAACTTATATCTAAATAAATAGTAAATAGGATTTCATCATGACTCCAGTGATACAAGTTCTATACAGTGGCAAGAAAAAGTATGTGAACCTTTTGGAATTTCATGGTTTTCTGCATTAATTTGTCATAAAATGTGATCTGATCATCTAAGTCAAGAGTACTGACGAATATAATGTGCCTAAAATAATAACAAAAAATTCTGATCTTTCATGTCTTTATTGAGAACCATAAAAACCTCATAGTGCCAGTAGAAAAAGTAAATGAACCCTTGAGTTAATGACCTCAGAAAAGCTAATTGGAGTCAGGTGTCAGCATACCTGGAGTCTTGTTAAAAAACTGAGTTTGGCGGTGTGGACTAGAGCTAGTTTGATAAAAACCACTCAAACCTTTTGAGTTTGCTCCACACAAGAAGAATATGCTTTTGTGAGCCATGTCTTGCCAAAAAAAATCTTTCAGAGAATCTACGATCAAGAATTGTTGATTTACATAAAGCTGGAAAGGGTTATAAAGTGATTTCAAAGACTTTAAAAATTAATCAGTCTACAATCGTACAACCAAAAAAAGATTTTGTATTTCCATAAGTGGGGTAAAACTATGGAATAATTTAAGTGTAGACATAAAAAATAGTAATAGAATTGACGAGTTTAAACATAAATATAAAGGTATGTGTCAATCAAGATATATGCAAGAACAGGCTTAATGATTAATTAGATGGAACATTGTGGGTGTGGTGTATGAATGTTAACACTCTGTAATAATTCTTTAGTATATTACTGTGTGGTGTAGAAGATAATTATCTATGTAGAGATACTGCTTGCAAACCAATGATGGTAAGATGATGTCATGGGGTAGGACTGGATAAGTCTGACTTCTTCCTACTCCATTCAAGCATGTACTAGGTATAAGCAAATTGATATTGGATTAGCATTTGTTGGATATGTATAAAATTATGTGTGTTGACATATCAACTGTTTTTACATGCTTGAAAGAATAAATCAAATCAAAATCAAATGTTGAATAAGTGTCTTCAATAAAGACATGAAAAATCAGATTTTTTTTTGTTTATATTAGGCACATTATATTCGTCAGTACTCTTGACTTAGATGATCAGATCACATTTTATGACAGATTAATGCAGAATACCATGAAATTCCAAAAGGTTCACATACTTTGTCTTGCCACTGTAACTAATTTTTAATGCCTAGTTACTTTTCACCCATACTGTATACTTATAATTATAGTAACAGAATTGTGGAACGTCTCACCGATCAGGGAACTCGATGTCATCGATGGTCTCAGGAAGTGGAACTCCTCTGGTCTCAGGCAGCAACAGCACCAAACCTCCAGCTGTAAACGCTATAGCACCTGCGCCACAATACAACATGGACAGCAGTTGTATAGCAGAGAAATAGTTATGTAAAATACTTTAACTGACCCTGCTTACACAGAAAAACTCTTAGCGGTTGATTTAAAATGAATAATGCTGCTATATTCGAACACTTCAATAGGTTAGAGGGACTGGTGACATCTCACCCAATTTCTGCAAATCAGTATTTCCTGAATCAAGCATTAGCCAAATGACTGGAGATGAACCAAGCAGTTGGTTAATCAAATATTTTAACTGATTGTCACTTTAAGCAAAATTGGGTAACGCTTTGTCAGAGGTCTGTAAACCCCAGTTTATTTCCAATTAACCCAAGAAGGGAAGGGGGCCATATAATTAGGTACTAATTAAAGTTTGATCAGTTGGTACCCTCCCAGTTATTGTTAAATGCTAACACATACACTTGAGGCTTTTATTCAGAGGATAGAAGGTGAGCTACACCAAGTGTGAAATTTGTCTAGGAATAAACATTTAAAATGATAAATGAATAGCAAATATTTATTAGGTTTTATATTGTTTCAGAGAATTTAATTTGAAACCAATAATAAAACTAAAAGATTCTCATAACTTTATCTTTCTAATTAGTGTAAAACTACATCATTCTTTCCAGGAAACTAGGACATAGTAGACCTGTGAAATAAAAAATTACCCAAAACTGACATGGGCTTTTTAGAATATTTATTTCATTTTAAGAAAAAAAAATTGTTTCTACAGGTACTACAGATATACATACAGCTACTGTAGTTGTATGGTAGATATAAAGTAGTTGTGTGGTATTTGTAAGGTACTGTATCTTAGCTACAGTATGAAGATCCTGTCATGAAAACTAATGTTACAGTGCCAATAACGATCAAACATTCACAGGTTAATTTTGATAACAGGTAAGAAACTCACCAAAAATAATGAGCGGCAGCTCCTGCCAGATGACAGCCAGTCTGTAGAGCAGGAACGGAGACGCGATGTCTTAGCTACAGTATGAAGATCCTGTCATGAAAACTAATGTTACAGTGCCAATAACGATCAAACATTCACAGGTTAATTTTGATAACAGGTAAGAAACTCACCAAAAATAATGAGCGGCAGCTCCTGCCAGATGACAGCCAGTCTGTAGAGCAGGAACGGAGCCGCGATGCCTCCAATATCACAAAGAGTGGAACAAACTGCCACACCCAGGTTCCTGTATCCAGTTAAAAAGTTCATCTTAACTTATATCTTATCATGCAACATCAAGCATATTAACAGTTTTTCAACTTTTATCATCTACAGTGTTTTCACAATAAATAGCTGTGAAACATGATAAATTGACTGCACTCTACCTTTAAAAGCACACACCTGCTGCTGATCATGTAATGAGTGACCCTAATGAAGCAGCAGGTTGTCTGCTTGTAGATTTGTAAACGTGAAGAACTGTTGATAAATGAAGACATGCCTCATATGTGCTAGAATTCCTACTGTGTGAAGTTATCTGTAAGCAGGCCTAAACCTGAGGCCTACAGGGGCTCATTCGTTAGAGTGGTATCCTGAAGTGCTGGACAAGATGTTGGTAATACAGGTGCAAAGGAGAAACGACCTCACCTGACAAACGTTGGGTAGAGCTCGGTGTTAACGAACACCACCATCTCAAAGGTCATGGTGATGCCCAGCCGACCGATGCAGGCCACCACCGTCTTAAACCAGAACATACCTGCACAAAACCAAACAAATATGTTACTATAAAACTGAAACTAAACCTAACCTAACTAGGATGTTATACTCCAGTGACACTGCTGCAAGGTGAGGTACAATATGACATGAGTCATGTAGAGGCCAAAAACCTCACACTAACTAAAAAGCTTTGTCAAACATTTCCACAACAAGGATCCTCCTCAAACCAGTCTCTTCCTCTCTCTGCTGCATCCCCTTGGATCCCGCCTTCCCAATTCAAGCTGGCCTCTCAACTCAGTCTTCTAGAAAGATCTGACAGGATTAGCCACAAACATACATTTCCTTAAATAGTACATAAATACAATGCTTCAATTCATTGTTCAACATTTAAGCAAAGAAACTGCACATACTAAAAGAACAAACTGTGTGTACATTCTTCACTATTCCCTAAATAATTTTAATTTCATCATACAACCACTATCCCATCACATTTCAGAACCTGCCTACCCATACACCAGATTGTGCTGCTGATGTCGCGAGCTTCCTCTTAAAAGACCAGCTACAAGGGACACACATACTGATAAGTTATACTCTTGAAAACTACATATCTTTTAATACTTATACTCAAGAAACTCTCAAATGTGATGCTATGTAACATTTGTAGTATGTAGTATTTTGACCAAACACTGAGTAAAGACAAATGTGTAGGAGAATGTCCATTTTCTAAACAAAAGGCTCAGTGTGTCGTTTGGGAGGAAGACATCTGAATGGCTTTTTTAAAATCATACTCACTGTCAGGAATGAAGGCAGCGATGAAGCAGGAGGCTCCAGCTGCGATATTGGCAGAGGCGAAGGGAAGGCGTCTACCGATGCGTTCGATGCTGAAGAGGATGAGGAGGGCAGCAGGAAACTCGACCAGGGCAGAGAGGAGGAAGTCAACATAGACATTTCCTCCTGCTATGCCCAACCGCATGACGAGGCCCTGATAAACCACAGCACTGGTGAACCTACAGAGCAGAAACAATAAGATTGTATCCCCTAAATGTATCACCTGCATTTAGAAGTCCTATAAATCTAGGGGTTTTATCAAGTCTCACCAGTTGAACATGAGGATCAAAGTGTGTTTTCTCATCTTTGGAGTTCTGACCAGGTCCATGTAGGAGGCCATGGGGGAGTCACCATCATCATCAGTCAGCGTCTGAAAGAAGTGATCATGATCCAAGTGTGCACTGTGACCATAGCTTAGTACAAGTTCTTTGACACAGAAGATCATGACATGATACAAAATGACAAAGAAGCAGATGTTCTCAATATTTATTTTCTTTCAGCAGAATTCAGATGGCAAGTGTTGAATCTACCTCGACGTTCTTGAGGAGCTTCATTTTGTTCTCTTTGGCCATAGCTTCAGCGATCTCCAGCGCTTTGGATGACTTGCTCTGAGAGAGGAGCCACCTTGGAGACTCTGGGATAAAGCTGTGACACAAAACCACCTCAACATTTTGTTGTTTTAACAGGCACAAAAATCTCAACAACAGTTCATCAAACTTCTGCTGAGCTTGATCATCTTTTACTACTCTGTTTAGACATTAAGGATAGCAAACTGAAAGATGGCTGGCAATGATTTACCGACATGAGTCTGACCCAAAAAGCTTTATATGGATCTGGATCAAATGACAATAGCAGCCAAAAGATCTTGGATATTTTTGAAATCAAGTATATATGCAAGTACATATTTCCCAGGAATGGAGGAAACATTTCTAGCTTATCATGTCCAAACAAAGGGCAAAGAGCAGACAAGAACACCGATATAGGATGATATGGTTCTGCAAAATTCTGGATAATATTGAATGACAGCATATTTTGGGGGTCAATCAATATTTATTTATAGCACCTAAATAAATGTCAAAGACCTTTAAACAGAATAACAAAAACAAAAAATATAGAATACATAATAAAAAAAGATAAGAAGTAAAACACATTAAAGAAGAAAAGAAACTGAAAATGTCAGGACTCTAACTTGGATCTAAACAGTATCAGGTCCATAATAGAATGAATACCACGTGGTAAACCGCTCCACCGTTTAGGAACAGCCACAGTAAAAACATGGCCACTGATCCTCAGGACATCTAGGAGGAGCTGGCTGGATGACATGAGAACTGCTTGCTTTTGGGGGGGTAACGGTTCTGTTAAATAAGGAGGGGCATGGCTTTAAAAGTAAACCAAAAGTTTAAAATCAATTCTAAAATATACTGGAAGCCAGTCAGGGGCAGATCTAGAAATACTGAAAAGTATTTATAAATATAGAAAATATGGACAGGATGTGCAGGTTGGGGCACAGACTCAGAGAGGAGTGGCACATTTGAAAAGCATGTAAAAGTAAATGAAACCCATAGTTCTATGAAATAATAAACCATACATGATTAAGAATCAAACTGTTTATAGTGTGTAAAAATGAGACACATACTGTGCTTTCTTTAGCCAACTTTGGCTGCACTCCTTATGTACTCTGCAATTTTTAATTCATTAATACTGACAAGCATCACATTTTGACTGGCAGGGATGGCACTGGGGGTGGCCAATCAGATTCTGGCTCCACCCATGAAACCAATAGAGAGAAAAAGAATGAGGGTTATATGTGTTTGGCTGAGTTAGTTAAAAACGAGCAGCAGTATTTTGCCCCAGATGGAGGCAAGAGAGGGAAAACTGATACCAACATAAAGAGCATTTCTATTGTCTAACCTTGTACTAATAAAAGCATGGACTGCTTTTTCAAGATCGTTATAAGATAGAAGGCTAGAGCACCAAGATTTAGATCAGGACCACTAGGAACACTCGAGGTGCTGAATAAAATACACTCAGGCTTACTTTCATTCAGATAAATAAAATTTTGTAACAGCCTAATGTTAAGGCTTTTCAGACAGTCAAACGACGACTGCAGTGAGTTACCCTCTTTCAGGCCTCATAGGCAGATACGTAGATTCACAAATCATCTGCATAGCAGTGAAAGTACAAATTGTGCTTGGTGATAACAGACTCCAGGGTTCTATTTATACAGAGAGAACAGGGCCAAGATCAGAACCCTGCGGCACCTCACAGGACAGAGTAGTACATTAGGAAAAAATGTCACCAATCATAACAGAGAACCCTATATGTAGCAATGTTAAATTTTTGAACTGTTTTTCACAAAAGGACCTAATGGAAAAACAAAACTTGGAAACATTTTAGGTTTCTCTGACAAGTGAACCACAAGTTCCATAAAATAAAAGAAAATATAATGCTTCTCACCAGTAGTAGGACAGGAAGAGGAAGTAGGGTGCAGTGATGGCGACCTGCAGCCAGCGCCAGTCACTGATGAAATAGGCTAAAAGAGGGAGGATGAGGACACCGCCACTGAACATCATCTGGAACAAGACTCCAATCGTTCGTCTGTGCTCCACTCCGACAATCTCTGAGACTGAGAGTGCAACACAGAAAACAGGTTAAACTGAAGGAATGCAGTCACAGACCCCTGCACAGAGACAAAGAAAAATACAACCTTTAGCATTTGTCATGGGTGTTAACATAGTGTATGCAGTGTGTCAGAGAGAGTAGAAATGTAGACGGCAGCGACAGACAGACATCACACCAAACAGACAAGATGTCACCGTAACACTGGGATAGAGAGACAACCAGAGGCTGAAACCAAGACCGGCAAGAGTAAGGTGAGGCGCTGGCAGAAATCTTTGAAGTAATTTTTAACTACTGAAATATTTACATATTATAAAGTGTGATCTTTATGTGATTTACTGTCCAGTGCATTATTGTAACAGTTATAATGAGAATAATTACAATGTTTGGGAAATTGTAAGTGATGATTTGATGAAAACATGAAGTTACACAAGTGGATTTAAAACCACAAAGTACTGTTCGACTAATATGTGTCAAATGTGTTGTGTGTGTAAAAAGGGGACGTCAGCATCTGCAGTGAGACAGAGTTTACTGGAGAGGCAGGTGACTTAGGATATCATGTGCTGTCCACGTTGAAGCACAAGGCCATAACGCCCAGAGTCTAACCTACGGGCAGAAACTACACTGTAGTGTGAGGTGAAAGAGAACAAAAAGACCCAAACACTGGGAAGCCAAGGGGAGGTTGTATTTCAGTTGTCACTCTGAATCATAAGTTAAACAGTGCGCTTGTTCTGGTTGAAGAGGTTAACGCCCCAGGGGCATGAAGCCCTGGACAGAGAGCCTTTGTGCAGGGGTGCTGTGGCTCTGCCTGGGAAGAAACGTTCCATTAACTCCCAGATCTGCTTCAAACCACATAAAATCCAGTAATATTCCTGATCATCATTTTTGAGATGTTTAGTCAAGATCAACTTCTCTTATCAAAATCAGGAGAGGACAAGAATAGATATGCTATTATTTGTATTGATTTTTGATATACAGTATATATATATACACACATACATACACACAGTATATATCTATTTACTTCAGTTAAAGTAAAGCATCATTGTTTTATTATCATTTGAACAAGAGATTGTTTAAAGGATATAAAACTTCAGCTTGTGTGTGATAAACCGGGTCCATGGATGAAAGCTCTAACAGGTTGGTTCTACACTCTGAAATTAACACATCCCTAGGAGCAAAAATCACACTGGACCTTTGATAATTTCCAGTAAATTGGCAATGGTTGAATTAAGAAGGAAGCTGTGGTGAACAATCAGTACTCTGTGCCAGGCCATCATGGTGCCAGTGGTGAGGAAGACAGAGGACACATGAATTTGTGATTAAAAATGCTGGTTAACCACAGGCAGGCTAATCTTACCACTCCATTGTGAGGACTGAGCTGGACCCCGTACTGGGGTACCAAGTGTTTGGCCATATATGAAAAACATTTTTCACCTGGGTTTCCTTGTATTGTCCACATACGTTTGGAAATTAGAAACCTGTATGCGACTGCTGAGCCAATGATTAAAAATAACTTCACCGAGGCTTACGCAGCACATAAGCAACCATCCAGCCTCCCTTGACTCCAAAGCCGTGGATGGTCCTGACCACCAGGATGGAGACGTAGTTTGGAGCCACAGCCAGGACAATCCCTGATATGGCATTCAGCAAGCTGGATATCAGGAGACTGAGCCTCCTGCCAAACCTGCAGACAGAAAGAAAAATCAAGCAAGAAGAGAGAAGTATCATTATTTTTTAGATGTAACTGTAACTACACTAATAAAAGCTTAAAAACTGAGAGCTTGCCAGAATATTTCTCATTTGATGGAATAACTACCATGTAAGGCCATAGTATCATTTTGAGCAGCTAATTAATGAGTATGTATCAATCCATTCAAACCTCTCCCTGTCAGTTTGTCTGAGAAACGGTTCCTGCTCAGGATGCCTCCCTGGGTCAATATTTGGCTGCTGGCTGACATCATCCTCTCCCTGTCCCTCCACTTCTCAACTCTCTACACTGAACCTTTTGCAGCAAATACTTTTTTGGGTGTGGGAGTGCATACTGTCACTGCGCGTGTTGAATCTATGGGGATATGTGAAAAATACTCATTGTCCAAATGCATCACATTCTTTTTCTAAAGGGAGATTCTTCTTGACGGTGTAACACTGTCAGCTACCTACTGTAGAGCGGGTGTAGCTTTCTGTAAAATACAGTTAAAGTTACTAGTGATGACGGTGTGAATGTGGTCAGTAGAGAAGAATACGAGGTAATAAAAAGAATGAAAGACGTCACCTGTCAGCAACGTAGCCAAAAGTAAAGCTGCCAAAGAGGAAACCCACGTTGACAGTGGACTGGTACAGATCCACCAACCACCCGTCCGAACACACCAGGTCAAACTGAGAGCAATAGAACAAAGGTTGCATTTATAAATAAGAAATCTCCAGAAACAGTCAAATACTCCTCAGTCTACTATTATTTACAACTGAGAAGTCGCTGCACAGTTTGATTATTGATTTAACTGAGGCGCACTGGGAGAAACCTTTAATGGATTGGGTGAAACTGACCCCATTTTTAAGCACAAATGCATTCAACTTTCTCTTCTCACCTCTGTGACAAAGGACTTCCTGCCTTCGTACTGATACTCCCAGCCATCCTTCAAGACAAAAACACCAGGTTTAATCCGGACAGTAACAGGACTTTCTCTGTTAAACTTTCTCATCAAAACACATCAGAATTCAGAAGGAGCCCTTCTACTGCGAGTCCCTCGTGTTTATTATTTTCCACAATGCCATCCAGAGACTAAAACCAACAATGAATCTGGTGTACTCACTGTAATGTGTATGAATCCAAAACCTGAACCCAAAAACCATTAAAAACACACCAGTGAGGCAGATGTGGGGTGATGTTTTTCCGTCTCATGAAATCTGAGGTACACCTGAAAACAGCCATCCGAATTTAGTGTCAATGAAGAATGAGTTGACTGATCTCTGCTCTGTCTGCACTGCTCCACTAGCTTCTCGCGCTGCATGTAACAAAAACTGTGAGAAGGTAAATCATGCCTTATTAGGAAGACATCAGAGGACATCTTTAGGGATTTTGTAGAGTCCGTGTCGCTACAGGTCAGAGCTGTTTTAGCGGCAAAAGGGGAACCTACACAACACTGGGCAGGCGGTCATAATATTATGGCTGGTCGGCTGAGCTGTGAGCTCGACATGTTCCATTCTCAGTTGCTCTCAATTCAACACACTATTGTAATGTATCTGGAAAAATGTACAAAGATTGTAAATGAACAGGAAAAGGATTATTAAATGGTTATAACACCAAACTACAGAGACTGTAAGATAGTTCTTTATGACTTTATGTTTGGACTTGCTGTCATGCTACAGAATGAAGGTGTTGTGAGATAGAAAAGAATGTAAACATCTGAAGTGCATCAAACCTTTGCACAGCACTGTATATGGATGTATATTAAAAATCTTGTCTTTAACACAACATGCATTAAGACTCAAAACAGCTGGTGAACTAAACAACCTGACAAATTTCTAATGAAGAGCCAAGATCTCACCGTGCATGTGGTGACTGTGGCTCCACTGAGGTCCAGTTCCTGTGTGTCACAGCTGAGAGTTGTGCTGTTCCAGTCCACCTCGTACTGCTCACAGCTGCTTGGCTGCAGAGCTCCAGAGCTGTTGACCTGAGGCACCGTGAGCCTGCGACCGTCAGCAAGGCTCCAGCCGCACACCTGCCTCCTCTCCACCACGGCTGAGTCCCGACACCAGTGAGCCGGGGGGAAACCCTGGATCCGGTGTGAAACCCTGGAAGACAATGCCAGCAAACACACCTGCAAAAGGTAGTGACAACACACAGAGCAGGGCGAAGATGCGCTTCTGATAGCGACCAAAAGTCCCAACCTCCTCCAGAATGTCATCAAAGGTCGCCATGGGTACTGTAATGCAAGTTTTTGATATTTGAGGTATCAAAATAAGTCAGATGTTGTACTGGTCAGCACACCACAGCTCAATGCTGTGCCAGTATCCCAATTAAAAGACACGCTGCATGAACCAGGTTCATCAGTGAGCTCAAGCTCAATAAGGCATGTTACTCAGCTGCTGCATGGTAAAGTATTGTATGCTGGAGGGCTGGGTAACGAGTAAGTCATTGGACAAAGATGTTTTTATATGCTGAAAAGACATATGGTAACTAAATATAAAATAGTGAATAATTACATTGAAATCACTCCACAGCTCAATAAACAGAGGCCAACCTCTCAGGAGTTTTATAATTTTGAGTGTTGATTTTAGTATTAGTCACATACTCGCTCCAGCTTTGTCACCTGTCCTACTGGGCTATTCAAGCTTTGTGTCGTCTTCTTCTTTTCCATGCTTTGCATCCGTATGTATGCTATGGTCAACGTGTTCACTTCCAGTTGCCGCTGCTTCACATTCACACACAGCTGGTGAAACGTGACAAGGCTTTTATTGTGTCACAAAACACAATATATGCTTTATTGTTTTTCAGAAGACCCAGTCATTATAGAGGTGTAACATTACAATATATTGCGATTCAAAAATGTGACAACATGTATTGTGAAACTGAAAAATGGTTTGTGCAATATCAAGTCAAGACTCCATGTAAATTGTATGTGACTGCCATTACAAGCAGTTGGACCAGCCCCTGTTTAACTTCAGCAAACACAATGTAAATGC
>NW_018128478.1:58280-64100 GCF_001952655.1 Monopterus albus
CTCAGCTTTCTGCTGCCTGCGCGCAGGTAGAGGGGTGAGAGAGCTCTGGACGTGTACTGTGAATTTTACCTGTGATCCTCTGAATAAACCAGCACGGTTATTTTTTATAAAATCTAAAGCAGTCTCTTTCGTCTCATTGAGAGTTCCTGGTTTGAAAGAACCGGAAGAAGCTACACAGAACTAATAGCTTATAATTTCTATATTTTCATTTTCTTCTACTTCATACTTTGACTTACCTACATTTCAGAGAAAAACATTGTACTTCATACTCACTAAATGTTTTGGATAATTTTAATTACTAGTTACATTTCTGAATGGGATTAATAAAACAAAATACAGTACAATCATAAGACTTTACTAATCCTTGGTGTAAAATTCACAAGTACCTAGCAGTATGTGAAGTATTTCAAATTGTAAGCATATAAGGTAGTTAACATTAGCTCCACTCTTACCAGCTGCAACATTAAATGTGATGAAAACAATAATACATCATGAATTATAATTAAACTATATGATATACTGTACATTAAGGTGAAATGTGCCTTTCTACACAATGACTACTGTTATTTTTGTACTTTTAAGTATATTTTAAGCTAATACTTTTGTACTTTTACTTAAGTAACATTCTGAATGCAGGGCTTTTACTTGTAAAAGAGTATTTTTACGCTGTGGTATTGCTACTTTTACTTAAGTAAGCAATATGAGTACTTCTTCTATGACTGACTGTTGGTAGAAGTGGAATGAGCCTGAAGCTAAAGGGTGTTCAATTCTGTAAAAACCTGTCCTACTCAGGGAACTGCTTCGCATACGAGTAGGTGTTCTCATTTAACACCCACACAAATGAGATATATTTTCCAACCTGGCCAGTCGTGCCTGTCAAACTTCTAAATCAAGAAACATGCTTAGGCCTAACTAACAGTAGGTCTTCACTCTTTACCAAAACAAAAGCAGACTTGATATAGATATCTTTCTGTGATTAGCTTAGTCATTTAATACACTCTGTACAAACAAGAGAAGCCCTACCCTTTGCAAAAGTAACATGGTGTTTCTGTTACCATCACGTCTTGACAACTAAAATAAACATGAGACAAAACCTACAATGGAATTTATATTTCACTAATCATGTGAACAGCCTTGCAGAATCAACATCTGGAGCACCAGAAATAGAACTTAACTGACAGGCCATGTTTATACCAAAGAAGATGAAATTAAAAAAGCTGTTTACAAGTGCAAACAGAGGAACACCTAAGCAGAAAATGGCCAGTCAGTCTTTCAGTCAGAAACATTTTGCACACTTGGTCACCTCTGTTCGGTCTCTCTTTACCTGGTCCCGTGTTCATACTGTATATCCATGTGTTCACTAATAGTGCAGACCAATAATATAATCTTTCTCTATAATATATAATTGTATTGCAATTACTTTAAACTGTGAAATAAGAAAAACTAGGAAAATCTGGCAGGAGCCTCAAGTCTGATGATGTATTTTACCTTGAAGTTGAAGCTGCAGAGGCTAACTACATCGCTGTCTCTGTGCTTCCGCTTCTGTGGAGGAGATGAACAGGCAAGATGTTAGCTGGATGTAGCATCAAACATGCTACATGTTATGATGCACAGTGTGAGGAGTCATGTCTGCCATGGATATTTACACATGTAGCACGAGTATGGATTACACACTGAATACACTTTGTTTTTCAGATTAGACTCTCCCAGGTGTCTCCTCACCATCATGGTAGCAGTACATACAAAATTATCTTAAATTGGATTCTCAGGACAAACACTTCAGATTCATGGGGTTTCATGACCTACTCTGCATTTCTTTGGAGATCTCCAATTGGAAAAAAAAAAAAACAGCCTTTGCATATGGGAACAACCAACATGTAGTGGACTCTAAGTTCCCTCTCTTTTGTGATGTAGTACACATCCTTGTCTCGGTGCCAAGATGAGCCTAACATGTAGAGAATTTTACAACCACCCTGTTCATTGCTTGTATGTTAGATCATTGCGCTCACTGCCCTGTAACTCTATTGTTAAGCTACAATGTACACTGCTGGAGGTCTTACAGAAAACAAGAAAGAGTGAATTAGTCATTTAACACCTGCATGTGATCTGTCAGTCAGTTAGCAGGTGAGAAAAGACGTCTGTTGAGGCCCAGGGTTGTAAAAACACAGAGGAGCTTTGGTGGCCTACGAGACCCCTATGTCTTATTCCATTAGCTCGTGTTCAGACTGAGTTTCAAAGGAATGAAAAAAACGCAGCCCATTCATGTCTATGGTGGGTTGCATTTACCACAGCTGGCACCAGCACCACAGGGGACTCTGGCAAAAGGATGCAACCCTGTGCAGTGAAAAATTTGGATCAGGTTCAACTTTTGCCACACCAGATGGTGACACCATTGTATACACCTGCAGAAAGAGGACTCTCTTGTTTACCTTGCTAGCATGAGCATTCACCGTCAAATTTGGGCCACAGTTAATGCACCATAACAACATGCCATGTGTTATCATTCGTTAGGGTATTGGATGTTAATCTGTGTTTTTTTTATCTATCAGTGCCAACACATTGGTGGTAGAAACTGGTGCTAAGGTAGAATAGACTACTTCAGCAGCATGGCTAACCAAAATACAATGGAAGCTCACAGGCTGGACACACGAATGAAGCCATACACATGGACTCGTCCCAACGCTGTACATGCCTGCAACACTCCCCCCCTGTAACCCTTCATCCCCTCAACCGATACAGCCCTTGCGTTAAAATACAGCACAGAGTTGCATTTTTGCCGAACCAATGTAAATGTACAGTTAGGCTGGGTTCACACACTTTCACTCTGCACAGCCCTCTTCATTCATTTGAATGGGGGAAGTGTGTTACACAGCAGGGACTGACATGACTGGGCGCTCCACCAAAACCACATTGTGTCATGTGAATAAAAGTGTTCACTGCAATGTAGTGTGGTGTCATCTGTCAAGGTGCTGCACTGGCCACTCACACACAGTACATGCAAGCATCCATTCCTTGTGGATTAAGTTGTAATGTGAATGCCAGATTTCTGCTGTTTTTCCCTGAGATTATCGCAACCAAACATGAAACAGTTGCTGCTGGTACAACTTCCCAGAGATGCAATGTGTTTTGGAGTCCAATAAACTTTAATCACAAATCTGTTCCTCCTGGACCTCACTGATTGTATTTCATTGTCTCACCAGTACATTAAACAACACACCTCCAACAACACAGCCGTTGGTGGTGTGTGATGTTTTACACCAGGCCAGTGTCTTTCTAAATACAGCCTTAACCATCAACACCAGACGGCTTCTGACTGGACACAAAGGACAACAATATCTGACTGATGAACGAGGTGAAGAGGGCCAAAATGGACATCTAATGGTCAGGGGTGGCTGACAACGAATGGCTGAGATGTGTCTTTGTGTGGTGGGGTGAGGCATTTCCTGTCAGGCAAACTAACCTGTTTGTTTTCCCACATCCATAAAAATTTAAGAGCCATCTGCTAAATGACATCAATTTAACACTTGATTGTTAGCCTTAAAATGGCAATGAATAGCATGGTTTGTTCACAGGTGTGAACAAAGGACTGTGTAATGCACTTTTACACAAGAGACTTTTATTCCACAGCTGAACACAACAGCAGTTTCAGGATTAAAGCTGGCTAAAGAATAAACTAACAAGCTGACATGCTAACAGGACAATATATAAAGCTAGTGAAACAATCAACATATTACAGGGATTAATCAGTTATTGCCACTATTTAGTGTTCTCTTATGGTAAAGTGATTATACTGATAACAATTAGGCCTAAACCTTTTCAGTTAGCTTCATCTGTTAGCCCATGTAAAGAGTTAAAACAATACACAACTATCTTATTAAATAAAATAAACTGATTTTGAAGCATGATTTAAATATTTTAAGTATAAAATTCTTGCATGTAAGGCTGAATTAAGGTTCACTCCCCATTTTAACAGAAACCTCAAATTACATGGAATGACAATCCATGCAGCAACTTGTTCAACTTGGTAGGGTTCAATGTAAAAGCGCTGGCTTATTTTAGACAGAGATGCCACTATATTGGCATTAAGCTGGTCATTGGGTTTTTTTTTTTTTGAGACTTTGCCTATTTACACCGAACTTAAAAACACAGTGTACAACATGTTAAAGATTATTGTCATGGATGCTGCTTTTTGCAGCGTTAAAATTTAAATCCCCTGACAGGGCATCGCAGAAACAGCACCTCGACAAAACTTCACATACCACCCCTTTTACACAGAGGCTGAGGCAGAATGGTTGCACCAATTCTACTACCTCTCATGGTGGAATAAAGGAAGGTCAACACTGATTCCCCATGCCAACCTTTTATACAGAATATTGTAGCAGGAAATTGGCGCGATCATTTTTTCTTAAACAAGCAGTGCTAAAAGTGACTTCTGACTCATCAAACTGAACCCCCCTCTCTTCTTATTACACACACTGAGGGCTATAGAAGCTGGTGCAGATTACTTTGTTACTCATCTGGCAAGTGACTGACAAATTTATAGGTTACATAAAAGGATATCAATGAGCACATACAACAGAAAGACAAAAAAAAAATATCATGATGGATAGCCTCCACTACTACACGCAAGTTTCAAGTGTCTCAGATAAAGTTGGGAGTTTTGCATTTCTGTTTTTGGATACAACATCACAGTGTTATATTACAATGACATCATGAGTTGGATGTACAGTATTGTTCAAAATAATAGCAGTACAATGGTCATGTTGGCTTATGCTGAAGAGGACATGCCCTTGAAATGGTTGTTTCAACAAGACAATGACCCCAAACACACTAGTAAACGAGCAAAGTCTTGGTTCCAAACCAACAAAATTAATGTTATGGAGTGGCCAGCCCAATCCCCGGACCTTAATCCAATCGAGAACTTGTGGGGTGATATCAAAAATGCTGTTTCTGAAGCAAAACCAAGAAATGTAAATGAATTGTGGAATGTTGTTAAAGAATCATGGAGTGGAATAACAGCTGAAAGGTGCCACAAGTTGGTTGACTCCATGCCACACAGATGTGAAGCAGTTATAAAAAACTGTGGTCATACAACTAAATATTAGTTTAGTGATTCACAGGATTGCTAAATCCTAGAAACAAAAACATTTGTACAACATAGTTTTGTGTTTGTACAGTCAACGGCAGACACTGCTATTTTTTTGAACACACCCCTTTCAACTAATTGCCCAGTTGCACAGCCTTAAGAGCGTGCATATCATGAATGCTGGGTCTTGTTTGCTTTCTGAGAATCTACTGCACCTACTGGTAACTTGTTTGCCATGTAGCAATAAAAAATATACTAAAAACCTGGATTATTCTGGTTAGTCAAATTGTACTGCTATTCTTTTGAACAATACTGTATAACTGGTGTAAATACAAACATTTCACAGAGATGCATCCGAGTTTCACTAAGACCTGCTTCGGCCCCATCTGCACCTTGATGATCTTGTAGGATATGTAATTACATAAACATGGACTAAGTCAGTTCTGTTTCCAAGATCAGATGAAATGAACTTTCCTGATCCCACCCAGGGAAGTGTTACAGCTGCAGAACACAGTGGAGCAGCTTTTAAAAACTCACCAACTAAAACTATATGTAATAATCATGCACTTTATATAAAAACGTCACAAATAAAGTGGAAAAAAGGAAGTTGCATTACGTAATTAAATCCAAAACAGAATAGAATCAGGTGAAGGGCTCTGCAGGAAGCTGTGCTCACACTGCTCTTGTAGCAGTAACAACAAAGTGGTTGAAGTGTGTCTCTTATTCTAAACTTC
>NW_018128479.1:0-3957 GCF_001952655.1 Monopterus albus
GTCGCCACAGCAAATCATCACACTAACTACTTGCATGTTGACTTTTGGCATATGTTTTACGCCAGATGCCCTTCCTGACGCAACCCTGACTCAAACCTTCGCCACAGTGGCGAGAGCACTAGCCTACCAGGGATGGCTGCACTGATCTTCCTTAGAGTGTTACCCTAAATTTCTCTCTGTGCCGAGGAATTAAAACTACAATCATTGAGGAGAAGTTTATTTTGCATCTCATCCTTTTCCAGGATGTGCTCAAAACAACCAAATTCATGTCATGTTGATCTTGTAACTGCAGATTATCAGGACCAGTCTCTAAACACTACCATGTCAGAGAAGCGCGAGTATCTGTGAAAAGGTTATTAAAAATCAGAAAGCGATCCAGAATCACAGTGAAGAAAGCCATTTTAAAATGATCATTTGTGTATATTCAGCGCTATCTGTTTAGGATATTGTTTACAATCCAGTAAAAGTTGGAGCAAAGTCTATAGAGCAACAGCTACAGCTTATTGTAAAGTGGACACTTTTGTAACATCTCATAAATGATTGAACTTGAATTTATTTTATGAAAGGGATTGTAGTGATTTATTTTGAAGTCAAATAATTTAAAAGAACAATACTCAAATAAAATAACTCTTTTATGGCCCTGTGGCATTAACTACACTCTACATTATGACAGGTACAACACACAACACTAGTATTCTGCTAATTACTTTAATTTGTTTTTCAACCAAAAAAAGGGAAATGTATTTGGCCTTGTGTTGTACGGTAACATCCACCGCAAAATGTAGAAGTAGATTTATTTATAGACAGTAAATGTAAATTTTGCATTTGTGTCATACAACCAGAAATAGAATGAATTTGGTTCTCTTTGTTTTGTTCTTTTATACAGTCAAAGAAAATGAATGGCTGAATCATTATGCTTATGATTATTGATTTTATGGAAAAATTGGTGTTGAAATACTAGTAGATGACCAACTATACCACAAGATACACAGTAAGCCATGAGTTGATACATGATGATTGAGCCCATTGAGAAGGTTTGAGTGTCTGCTTCTGCAAAAACATCCTATATTCAGCTGCCTAGTGCTTTACTGGAAAGTGATTGATAATGTATTTGTCAGAACCACAAGCAAAGTTTGTTATTATTTTTTAAAATTAGTTAATCAACTATTTATTATGATTTATTTTTCTGTTTTGATATGGTGTTAGAATATCCCCTGAATATGTGAAAGTTCATTTCAAATTTATTCTCACATCTTCCAATAGTGAACTTGTTTTCTTTCTTTTCTTTAGTAGTTTGTTTAATCACATATACTACTCTGGTGGTACTATAATGTAACAGAATCCTACACAGAAGACATTTTTATTAATTTGTACAATACCCTTCATGATGCAGAAGCTGAATTTCATGTGTGTAAAATGGTGGCGTGCCTTTTAGACAGTGATTTGTATTAAAATTTTGAGATGCCAAGAGCATGAGCCTAATGAACCTCATTAGGTTGAAAGACACTTTCGGCTTTTTCTGTTTAGGGGTCGCCACAGCAAATCATCACACTAACTACTTGCATGTTGACTTTTGGCATATGTTTTACGCCAGATGCCCTTCACCTGACTTGAACCTGGGCCACAGTGGCGAGAGCGCTGCACTTTAACCACTAGCCTACCAGGAACGGCTGCACTGATCCTCCTTAGAGTGTTACCCTAAATTTCTCTCTGTTCCCAGGAATTAAAACTACAATCATTGAGAAGAAGTTTATTTTGCATCTCATCCTTTTCCAGGATGTGCTCAAAATAACCAAATTCATGTCATTTTCATCTTGTAACTGCAGATGATCAGGACCAGTCTATAATCACTGCCAACTCAAAGAAGCACACAGTGGACAAATGGCAAGAAGTTCTAAAGCAAGCACAAGGCCTGTGTGCAGACACAGGATTTGCAAAACAGATTTCACTATGTGAGAGGAGACAGACCCAAACAGATAAACATCTGTATTGTTTAATAAGACTACACTAATGCAGCATAGAAAACCTGAGAACATAATTGAGTTCATGCTGTATCTATAATTTATTTTTATAAATGTACTAAACGAGCCCTCTAATATTTGGATCAAGTACTCTGTGAAATGTAAGGCATCAGTTTAAGGAGGTTACAGCGGTCATTGCAATGCATTAGATTCATAATAGATTCAAATAAAGGCCATTAGAAGCATATTCAGTTTTGGACTGTTGTCTTATATTTTATTAATTCATGTATGTCTCTCCAGTGGTGCTTGAGGAAATTTGGTAATGAGGCAAACATACTTTGAAAAGAACAAACTGGGGCTGATTAATCATTGTCATGACTGCTGCCACAGTTTGAGTGTAACTATAACAAATATACAAGAGACTTGGCTGTCAGTATTACCCCTATTCAGCCACATTAGTTGTTCTGATGACAAGAAAGGTCAGAAGACACATCACAACATACTAAATACCTTTCTACTCTCCCTCACTTTCCCACTAGAATTATATTGAAAGCAACAATATTATATTAATAGTCATGAATACAAATAAAATGATGGAACAGTCACAGCCTAATTATATTGGAAAAAAAGATGATTGTACTTTGATGGGTTTACAGAAACATTGTGATGTCATGATGTCATGTTACAATAATAAGCACATGGTTAAAGTTGTGGAAGTATCCTAGATAAAAATATTTCACACAGGAATTAAACATGGGTCTCCTGTGACAAAGTCCTGTGTTAATGTGACCCATCATTCGGCTGCAGTAACATTTTGAAATGTTGCTGATGGGCTTAGAAACAATAGACACAGGGGAGCTGACACTGACCTTATTTAACAGAAATGCAGAGGAGGGCTGCTTCTCTTGGTAGGCCTCTCTCAGCAAAGGTAAAGCTCGACAGAGCTCTGCCACCAAAAGGAGAGAGATGTCTTCAGCTCCATCTACTGTGCATAACACTACACAGTCACACAGAGGAGGACACTTCTTTCTATAAATTACTGTGTTGTGGACAGTTTTACTATGGAGTTACTCAACCTAGATCTTGAGAAAAACATCACCTTTGTGCGTCCTCCTTATTTTATATTAAGTGGATTTATTGGCATACCTGATATGAAGTATTATCATGTCTTTCTCTTTTTTGTTTATATTGTCTCAGTGCCCGGAAACATAGTTGTGATGGTAATAATATTCTTGGATCATACTCTGAGAACTCCAAAATATATTGCAGTGTTTAATTTAGCATTTGCAGACCTGGTTGGTAGCTCTGCTTTGGTGCCAAAAGTATTTGACATTTTTCAGTTTGACCATCGCAATATTCCCTACAATGACTGCTTTACATTCATGTTTTTCTGCTACCCCTGCCTTGCAATGGAGGCTCTTAATCTGGTTGCACTTGCCTATGACAGACTGATAGCCATCAGTTTCCCTCTGCACTATCAAGTAATGGTGACCCACAAGTTCATGTTTTCCTTGATTGCCTTTTTCTGGCTCTTTATCATTAGTGTTGCAATCATTGCAGTTGTCCCTCTAACAACACTTTCCTATTGTAAATCTGTGGTTATTAATAGTTATTTCTGTGACTATGCCTTGGTGCACAGACTAGCCTGCAATGAAAATGTACTCACCTTGTTCACTGGACACTCTCTATCAGTAGTTATTCTTTGGCTTCCACTGGTATTTATTGTTTCATGTTATTCATATATTGGCTATGCATTGTCTAAAGCAGTGGTCCCCAACCCCCGGGCCGCGGACCGGTACCGGTCCGTGGATCAATTGGTACCGGGCCGCACAAGAAATCATTAAGTATTTCCGTTTTATTTATTATCTGAGTCTGAACGATCTTTTATTTTGAAAAATGACCGCCTTCTCTCGGTTACATCTCGGTCACTTGAGCGCCAAAACTGGCTTACTTGTGGACATATTCAGCCTGCTCAATGAACTCAATCTGTCACTTC
>NW_018128479.1:14377-15510 GCF_001952655.1 Monopterus albus
GCTGAGGTGAGTTATGACCAAGGGGGAGCTACACCTAAACTCTCCCATTCTGTTCATCCAATGTCAGACCAACGTGAAGGGGTGCTTTGTTCCCCGGCTGGAAAAAGATGGAAGAAAAAGGTGCTTGTGATCCTCTCCATGTGCCAGCCGGATCCTCTCCATCTTCAGTGCCTGCCGCCGTCATCCCCCAGCTGATATACGCACAGCCAGGGGGGTGGGCTGGAAGGCCTCAGAGGACAAGAAGGTTTCCTGCAGGCCAAAGAGCGAGGTGTTTCCACTGTGGAAAGTGGGGGCATGTGAGAGACAGAGGCACCGAGTGGTCTCGTGGCACACTGGCCCAGGGTTAACAGGCCAACCCTAGGGCTTGGGGACCTATGAACAAAGGGTGGGGTCCCCCTCTTAGGTATTCATCACTGGGACAATAATAAAGACAGTGTAAGTCATGCTGACTTTTTCAAACTCTATTTCCTGTAGTCCCAGAGCAAGGAAAGTGTCTGGAATGTGACATTGTGGTTGAGGCTGCACAAAACCAAATGACTGTGGGGGCAAAAGACAAAGAAGGAGACAAGCCAAGGCCATGGTGCATTGATCTGGGGATGGATAACACCTTCATAAATTTAGGTAGCATGTGAATGAACTTATTACTAATGATGATCTGTCAAGAGGCCTCACTCCCTGTCTGTCAAATTCACTGCACTCTTCAATATTTTAAAACTAAGTTTAAAGTACACTCATATATTTGATTTAAGAAACAGAAGGTTCAAATATAATTTTTTCTTATCATAATAGAGTAATGGGTAGCTGTAAGAAAAAGGGAAAAAAGGAAAACAGCTCTTCACATGTTTTGTGGTGAATATAGACTATGGGTTAAAACATATAGGCTCAATGATTATATAGCAAAATTTATGCAGTAATACTTCAATCTTGCCAGTAATGAAAGTGGACAAAAGTAAGTATTAAGTAGTACATTTTCTACATTATCTAAGCAGTGTGTTAATTCTCTTAGATCTTTAATTGAGGTTGTAATACATTTTAAACTGAAGTTCCAAATTTACATGCACTGTTGTTGGATGTTCCACCTGAGGTCAAGTGGTTTAATATGACTGACTTATGTTCTGCATCTTTCAGAGTGC
>NW_018128479.1:16199-26463 GCF_001952655.1 Monopterus albus
TAATTGGTTAATTAAGTGATTGTTTTAGTGTTGGGACCCTGTAGTTCTTTAAGAGGGTCTGGCAAGGATGTGATAGTTGTCTAGATTTTCATTTCCACAATGTGATAGGGGATAAAAGGACAATATTATGACACATACATTAGTGAGTGTACAGGGCGATGGAAAAGCGAATCAAGCAAACACATGATACAGTACCTCTGTGTTCTGAATGTAATGGGATGTATGGATACATACAGTGGTTATTTCTCATCATGGTATATTGTAAATCTTGTGACTAACTTCAATACAGGAGGACTCTCTTCAGGAGGTAACCTGGATATAAAGTAAACTTTACTGTTTGCACTTTTGGTTAAGTTGTCACAACTTAATTAAATTAGATGCTTTATTCAAATCTAGTAATATCTTCATGTAGATGCTAGTACATTCTTCTGCTTATAACACTTTTCTTCTTATTGACAATGGATAAACGATAGTTTTTTTAGTTTTTGTGTGTTTTTCTGCTCTGTGTGTGTTAACACTCCCTGGGTTGCATGTATGGATGTTAAAATCTTTTCCCACAGAAGTCGCACATTTGCCCATAAACCCACACTTGTCACCTTCTGATGAAAGCTAGATAAAAAAAAAAATATTTTAGTTTCTTACCATTTGTTAAAAGGTTGTTTAGATTTAAAGTTAGGGGGTTTAAGTGTAGTCTATAGAGTGCTATAGAGTGCAATGCCATCTATCCAGCAATTTGTGTCAGTAGAGTTTGACACCAGTCTAATTAACTTTGGGGAGTCACCCACCCCAGAGGAATGGAAAACAATACTGTGCCAGAAACTGTCTGTGAGAGCACCCATTGTTTCCCTAAACAAGCTCAGTGTGGGACTAGCTAAAGGAGTGGAGCACAGCATTCATATGTCAGATGCATGTCCCTTCTGTGAATGTTCCCGATACATTGTTCCTGCAGACATCGATGATGTGTTTCACCACATCCAAAAACTACTAGCAGCAGGCATAATCTAGGAGTTGAGAAGTCCTTATGCTTCCCCAATAATAATCGTCTGGAAAAAGAATGGAGACGTAAGAATGTGCATTGACTACTGCACACTCAATAGTCGTACTGTTCCTGACCAGTACACCACACCACACATTGATGAAGCACTAGACTGCCTATCTGGTAGCAAGTGGTTCTCTGTCCTTGATCTGAGTAGTGGCTTTTACCAGATTGCCATAAAAGAGAACGACAAAGAAAAAACAGCCTTCCTCTATCCCCTAGGGTTCTACCAGTTTGAGAGAATGCCTCAAGGCATCACCGAAGCCCTTGCCACTTTCCAGAAGTTGATGGAGAAAGTAGTTGGAGACATGAACATGCTTCAAGTGTTGGTTTATTTAGATGACCTGATTGTGTTCGGACAGACATTAGAGGAACATGAAGAGAGACTACTGAAAGTCCTAGACCACCTTCAGGAAGTACAGGTCTGAAGGTTTCACTTGACAAATGCCAGTTTTGTCAGACAAAGGTCAAATATGTGGGTCACATAGCCTTCACTGATAGCATCGCAGCTGACCCTGCAAAAATTAAAGCTGTCACTGAATGGCCCGGGTCTAGCAACCTAAAAGCCTTACAATCATTTTTGAGCTTTTTTTGTTATTATTGATGATTTATCAAGAACTACTCATCTATTGCATGTCCCTTGACAGACCTTACCAAAGGATACAGCCCCACTCAACATGGGAGAAGTCCCAAAAAGGATTCAAATAATACTTACCTGGATGAGCGAGAGCCCTTTGGTGCCAGGTGGGACAAGTTCTGCACTGAGGCATTTGAAAAGATAAAGTACTGTCTCAGAAATGCCCCAGTATTGGCTTTTGCTGACCCCAACAGGCCATACATGCTACATGTACACGCCAGTCTGAGTGGACTTGGTGCTGTTCTCTATCAAGAGCATCCAGATGGACTGAGGCTTGTAGCATTTGCCAGTAGGAAACTGAGTTTTTCTTAAAGGAACTATCCCATTCATCAGTTGGAGTTCTTGTCCCTTAAGTAGGCAATTTTAGAAAAGTTCCATGACTACTTATATGGAGCCCATTTCACTGTACACACTGATCCACTAACATATGTTCTCACCTCAGTGAAGCTTAATGCTACAGGGCATTGGTGTCAAGAGTGGACCCAAAAGAAGGAGAGGCTGAGTAGCAGAGTATTTCCCAAGGTGGTGTCAAGTCAATCTGCCAGAGAGTTGGTGCTCTTGGCTTCCCTAGAGACTCTCCCAAATATGCTAAACAACTTGGGGCATCTCCAGATTGTGTTCCAGATGCATATGCTTTCCCAACACACATGCAGCTGAATGCACTGGGCCAAATGTCTCAATAAAAGCTGATATTGGTACGTTAAATATGTGGACTGTATCTTGAATTGTCAACTTGAGGATCCGCTGTAAGATATTTGTCCTACATAGTTTATTGTACAAGGCTGGATATTCTTCTGTACGGAGTTGTCTTGCAGTTGTGTAGTGTTATCATGTCTAGCCTCGTAGCAGACCTAACGAACTTATTAGCATTCATTACATAAATGAATGTTGGTATTGGTAATATAGCTAACACGGCGTACTCCCAAGACTGGATTCATTCTTCCCGACCTGGAATTCATGGAGATTATCAGAGATAGTGCTACATGAGTGACCAGTTGGATGGTACAACGGAGCCCGCTACTGCTTGTACCAGGACATGTGGGCCTGTGACTACTTCACCATTGGGTGGCTATTGGGACCCTTTTGCCATTTCTTTTGGACACACAGAGGAGGTAACGCTTCAGTCTCAGGACTATGAACTACTAAGTAAGGTACCGTCTTTTATTTGGATCTTATGAGTGAAACAGCTGCTTAATTTTTGACATCAGCGCAGCCAAGTATCCATCAAGCCAACAACGGGGGTTAAACTTCAGTGTATGTGCCAGCTGGTGGAGAGTCAGTGTGTGTGATGTGTGAGCCCACTATGTTTGTGTGTTTATTTTGAAATATTGAAACGTATCGTACAAGGAAAAGGTTCATAAATATTGAAAGGAGATTGTTATTATTTATGGTTTACCATGACCTGTTTTTGTTGAGTAAATTAAGAAACTTTAACTCTAACTTGTGTTTGGTTATTCTGAACAGCACCCATAGGATCTAAGGGCACATAATATAGCGAGGTTTGTTACCATCTTAAGATTTGTCACTTACAGTTACTACGAATTATTCAGACTCAGTGCCCTTACCTTATACAGTGGGTATATAGGTGGGTTATGGTTAAACATACTCAGTGGCAACATGCCAGCCCAGTCCCCCAGTTTGCCTGCAGTTACCAAGATGGGTGTCAGTCTTACCCCTGTTCAGCCACATTAGTTGTTCTGATGACAAGAAAGGTCAGAAGACACATTGCAACATACTAAATACCTTTCTGCCCTCCCTCACTGTCCTACTAGAATTATATTGAAAGCAACAATATTATATTAATAGTCATGATCACAAAAAAAATGATTGAACAGTCACAGCCTATTTAGGTATTGGAAAAAAAATTATCGTACTTTTGCTGGGTTTGCAAAAACATTGTGGTGTGATGTCATGATGTCATCATGTTACAATAATAAACATATAGTTAAAGTTGGTAAACTATCCTGGATAAAAAATATTTTAGACAGAAATTAAACATGGGTCTCCTGTGGCAAAGTCCTGTGTTAATGTGACCCATCATTCTGCTGCAGTAACATTTTGAAATGCTGCTGATGGGCTTAGAAACAATAGACACAGGGGAGCTGACAATGACTTTATTTAATAGAAATGCAGAGGAGGGCTGCTTCTCTTGGTAGGCCTCTCTCAGCAAAGTAAAGCTCGACAGAGCTCTGCCACAAGAAGGAGAGATGTCTTCACCTCCATCTACTGTGCATAAGACTACACAGTCACACAGAGGAGGACACTTCTTTCTATAAATCACTGTGTTGTGGACAGTTTTACGATGGAGTTACTCAACCCAGATCTTGAGAAAAACACCACCTTTGTGCATCCTGCTTACTTTATAATAAGTGGATTTATTGACATACCTGATATGAAGTATTATTATGTCTTTCTCTTTTTTGTTTACATAGTTTCAGTGCTGGGAAACACAGCTGTGATGGGAATAATATGCTTGGATCATACTCTGAGAACTCCAAAATATATTGCAGTGTTTAATTTAGCATTTGCAGACCTGGTTGGTAGCTCTGCTTTGGTGCCAAAAGTATTTGACATTTTTCAGTTTGACCATCCCTACATTGTCTACAATGACTGCTTTACATTTATGTTTTTCTGCTACGCCTGCCTTTCAATGGAGCCTCTTAATCTGGTTGCACTTGCCTATGACAGACTGATAGCCATCATCTTCCCACTGCACTATCAAGTGAAGGTGACCCACAGGTTCATGTTTTCTTTGATTGCCTCTTTCTGGCTTTTTGCCAGTAGTGTTGTAGTTATTGCAGTTGTCCCTCTAACAACACTTTCCTATTGTAAATCTGTGGTTATTAATAGTTATTTCTGTGACTATGCCTTGGTGCACAGACTCGCCTGCAATGAAAATGTACTCACCTTGTTCACTGGACATTCTCTATCAGTATTTGTTCTTTGGCTTCCACTGCTATTTATCGTCTCATGTTATTCATATATTGGCTATGCATTGTCTAAAGTAGCTGCAGTTAAAGAAAGAGTGAAGGCCTTTAAAACCTGCACATCTCATCTTTCACTGGTGGCCACAGTGAAGAAAGCCATTTTAAAATGATCATTTGTGTATATTCAGCGCTATCTGTTTAGGATATTGTTTACAATCCAGTAAAAGTTGGAGCAAAGTCTATAGAGCAACAGCTACAGCTTATTGTAAAGTGGACACTTTTGTAACATCTCATAAATGATTGAACTTGAATTTATTTTATGAAAGGGATTGTAGTGATTTATTTTGAAGTCAAATAATTTAAAAGAACAATACTCAAATAAAATAACTCTTTTATGGCCCTGTGGCATTAACTACACTCTACATTATGACAGGTACAACACACAACACTAGTATTCTGCTAATTACTTTAATTTGTTTTTCAACCAAAAAAAGGGAAATGTATTTGGCCTTGTGTTGTACGGTAACATCCACCGCAAAATGTAGAAGTAGATTTATTTATAGACAGTAAATGTAAATTTTGCATTTGTGTCATACAACCAGAAATAGAATGAATTTGGTTCTCTCTGTTTTGTTCTTTTATACAGTCAAAGAAAATGAATGGCTGAATCATTATGCTTATGATTATTGATTTTATGGAAAAATTGGTGTTGAAATACTAGTAGATGACCAACTATACCACAAGATACACAGTAAGCCATGAGTTGATACATGATGATTGAGCCCATTGAGAAGGTTTGAGTGTCTGCTTCTGCAAAAACATCCTATATTCAGCTGCCTAGTACTTTACTGGAAAGTGATTGATAATGTATTTGTCAGAACCACAAGCAAATTTTGTTATTTTTTAAAATTAGTTAATAAACTATTTATTATGATTTATTTTTCTATTTTGGTATGGTGTTAGAATATCCCCTTAATATCTGAAAATTCATTTTAAATTTATTCTCACATCTTCCAATAATGAACTCCTTTTCTTTCTTTTCTTTAGTAGTTTGTTTAATCACATATACTACTCTGGTGGTACTATAGTGTAATAAAATCCTACACAGAAGACATTTTACATTAGTTTGTACAATACCCTTCATGATGAGGAAGCTGAACTTCATGTGTGTAAAATGGCGGCGTGCCTTTTAGACAGTGATTTGTATTAAAATTTTGAGATGCACAGAGCTGATCCTCATTAGATCCTAAATTTCTATCTGTGCCGAGGAACTAAAACTGCAATAATTGAGGAGAAGTTTATTTTGCATCTCATCCTTTTCCAGGATGTGCTCAAAACATCCAAATTCATGTCATTTTGATCTTGTAACTGCAGATGATCAGGACCAGTCTGTAATCACTGCCATCTCAGAGAAGCACACAGTGGACAAATGGCAAGAAGTCTTAAAGCAAGCAGAAGGCCTGTGTGCAGACACAGGATTTGCAAAATAGATTTCACTGTGTGAGGAGGCAGACCCAAACAGATAAACATCTGTAGAGTTTAAAAAGACCACATTAATACAGCATAGAAGACCTGAGAACATAATTGAGTTTGTGCTGTATCTATAATATATGCTTATAAATGTATTTAACTGGACCTCTAGAATAAAGTATTCTGTGAAATATAGGGCATCAGTTTAAGTAGGTTACAGCTGTTATTGCAATGCATGGGATTCATATTAGTCTTAGTCTGTTGTCTTACAGTGTACTCATCCATGTATGTCTCTCCAGTGGTGCTTGTGGAAGTTTGGTAATGAGACAAATGAAAAGAACAAACTGGGGCTGATTAATCTTTGTCATGGCTGCTGCTGCAGTTTGAGTGTAACCGTAGCAAATATACAAGAGACTTGGCTGTTTTAAGGCAAGAGACAATTATATCAGGAGATCTCTGCACCAGCAGGTATAGTGCACCTTCATCATCATGGAAACATTTCAGTTCAATTCAAATTTCTTTGTATAGCGCCAAATCACAAAAAGTTGCATCAACACACTTTACAAAGTAAGGTCTTTGTCTTACCATTATTATTCATATTGCTACTATTATTATTACTGAGGTAAAACCCAAGCACTTGGCAATAGTAGAGAGGAAAAACTCCCTTAATGTAAGGAACCTTAGACAGAGCCCAGCTCTTGATGGGCGGCCTTCTGCCTTGACGGGATGGGGTGAGTGGATAGAGAGAGAAAAGAAAAGCAACAAGACACAACAAACACAACAACAAACAGTCAAACACTGGACAGGTTGATATAGCTGATCACTGCTCATCTGAAACATACATCTACAGAGGCAAGGACACTCACAGAAATGTACAGGGAGAGAGAGAGGAGACACAAAGTTAGTGGCATGTAATGGTGGCATATAGGTGCAAGAAGAGAGAGGAGAGGAGCTTCGCAGCATGGGACAACTCTGTCTAGCCCTATGACTAAAGAATGGTACACCAAACCAAACTTATCCAACATGGCATCCTGTTGACTACAAACTACTGGTACAGTTAAATAAACTAAGAGGCAACAGGACAGACCAGGCCCCCAGTTTCCTTGCAGTTACCAAGATGGCTGTCAGTCTTACCCCTATTCAGCCACATTAGTTGTTCTGATGCGATGAAATGTCGGAAGACATATAGCAACATACTAAATACCTTTCTACCCTCCCTCAGTGTCCTACTAGAATTATATTGAAAGCAACAATATTATATTAACAGTCATGAACACACAAACAAAATTTCTTCCTGACTGTGTTGTGGACAATTATTGGAACAAAAATTATTGTAGTTTTCTGGGTTTACAGAAACATTGTGGTGTGATGTCATGATGTCGCCATATTACAATAATAAACATATGGTTACAATTTTTAAACTATCCTAGATAAAAGATATTTCACACAAGAACTAAACATGGGTCTACTGTGACAACGTCCTGTGTTAATGTGATCCATCACTCAATCTGCTGCAATAACATTTTGAAATGTTGCTGATGGGCTTAGCAACAATAGACGCAGGAGAGCTGACACTGACCTTCTGCTAATTGCTTTTGTTTGTTCAAATAGGTTTGTGTACAAGTATATACTGCAAATAAGTCACTGTGATGAAGCAGTTTGTGTCTCAGCATAATCATGTTGCCCTGATTGAGTCTACTGTATAGTTTTCATTTTAACATTTCATGCCAAATTTAAAAAATTTGCATTGCTAGAATCACTGTTAGAGTGAGAAATATTTATTGTGATCAAATGTTTTTTCTGTTTCTTGAGCTTTGATACCTTAAGGTTGCACTGAAATTAGCCATTTTGTTTCTTTTCTTTATCCCTTTACTGAATTCATCTTTGTTTTCTGACTGAACACTACTTTACATTAAACTTTTCAAGCCATTCAGGGACATTATGACTTTTTCTGAAATTATTATGTAAATGCCGCATGCTTTAATGTCTATTATTGTGGTTGTGTGAGGGGCAGTTATGAAGAGAACACTGAAAATTGTTGTGATCTAGAGTACTTTTACAAATAGAGTTCAATATTATGACAGAAGATGTGCAGGACAAAGCACACTAATAATTAAGACCTGGTGAGAGAGTGGACCTCGAGTTACTGAGAGGTGCACCTGGGTCATGATTGTGGCAGATTCTGTTTGAAAACTGAGCAGAACCAAACTGAAAAGACTTTCAGCATCAGCTAATTAAATTTGGCTATTGATGTGATAGTTTAAAATCAGATTTTAGAACCTGTCACACAACAGCACAGTGGGGAATTTGTTAGAATACGCTCGCACACGGAAGTGAGCGGGCGAAAAAGAGAGGCGGACCCAGGTAGCCGACTTCAGTGCAAGCAGTGATTTAATTATACATAGTGCAGTATAGTGATAACAACAAGTAAGTAGAGGATAATGAAATAGAGTAACCGCAGTGTCGACCAGCAGCAGGAGTAGAGGGTTGATGAGTTGACTGTGGTGGGCCGAGCAGGATCACTCCTGGGCTGGTCGGTGGTTGATGGTAGCTACTGGTAAAACATAAGCAGAGAGGAGTTGGTATGGCAGACAACTGGTGACTGTGCATCGACCTGTCTGGGAGGGTAGAGTAGAACCAGGGTCCGGAGGAAAAAAAAAAACAGTCCAAGAAGGGGAAAAAGAGGTACTGGCTAGAGGAGGAGAAAAGCATGGCAATTCTGGGCAAAAACAACAGGAACTGGAAACACAGAAAAATACAGTAACAAATAATAATCATAATGGAAGACAAAGAGACGGCCTAAGAACATGAACGAACCGGCAGGGAATGAAAAGTGAGCCGGGTATAAATAAGGTGGGGGACTGAGTGAATGCAGCTGGTGATAATTAAGGAAACAGGTGGCAGGTGTGTGAGATGGAGTGAGCTAAGACAGAAAAAGTGGGAAAAGGCAGGTGTAGCCGAGCAAACCTGACATACAGTCATGTGAAAAAATTAGGACACCCTTTGAAAGCATGTGTATTTTGTAACATTTTTTAATATATGGTTATTTAATCTCAATTTTAACAATACAGAGAGATTAAAGTAATACAACAAAATAATTAAAACTGAAGAAAAGGCTTTTCAAGATTTTCTGTAAATGTAATTCTACAAAAATGCCTATTCTAACGGAGGAAAAGGATAGCACACCCTCACATGTATGCCCTCTTAAAATGGCTCAAATCACACACAGGTATATCACACCAGGTGCACATAATTAGTAGATTGTTACTCAGCATTTTGAATGAGGCTTGCCCTATCTAAACCTCAGACATTTAGTTTGGTGTGCTCCTGACTATTGAAGTGAGAGTGAGCACCATGGTGATAGTGAAAGAGCTGTCAGAGGCCTTCAGAAAAAAACATTGTAGCAGCTTATGAGTCTGGATAAGGGCTTTAAAAAGATCTCAAAAGATTTTGAAATCAGCCATTCCACTGTCCGGAAGATAGTCTACAAGTGGAGAGCTTTCAGAACAACTGCCAACATGCCCAGGTCTGGTCACCCCAGCAAGTTCACCCGAAGAGCAGACCGCAAGATGCTAAAAGAGGTCTCCAAAAACCCTAAAATGTCATCTCGAGATCTACAGCAGGCTCTGGCTACTGTTGATGTAGAAGTGCATGCCAATACAACCAGAAAGGGACTGCACAAGTTTAACTTGCATGGGAGGTGTGCAAGGAGGAAACCGTTGCTCTCTACGAGAAACATCAGGCCACACTGACATTTGCCAGAGAATGTTGACAAAGACCAGGACTTCTGGAATAATGTTCTTTGGACAGATGAGTCCAAAATTGAATTATTTGGACACCAGAGCAGAGGACGTGTTTAGCATAAACCAAACACAGCATTCCAGGAAAAGAACCTCATACCAGCTGTGAAGCATGGAGGTGGAAGTGTCATGGTTTGGGGCTGCTTTGCTGCAGCAGGACCCGGTCAGCTCACCATCATAGAATCCACCTTGAATTCTACTGTGTATTGTTAGGGTTATTTTTATTTTACACACTTATGAATGGTTTTATTTTATAGCACGCATAAGTATGCATACTTACATCTCACAGATATGTTTATGTACCGTATTTTCCGGACTATAAGTCGCACTTTTTTTCATGGTTTGGCTGGTCCTGCGACGTATACTCCGGAGCGACTTATGTATGTTTTTTTTT
>NW_018128479.1:27607-36946 GCF_001952655.1 Monopterus albus
GCATTCCAGGAAAAGAACCTCATACCAACTGTGAAGCATGGAGGTGGAAGTGTCATGGTTGGGGGCGCCTTTGCTGCAGCAGGACCGGGTCAGCTCACCATCATAGAATCCACCATGCACACCTCACAGTATCAGAAAGTGCTTGAAGAACATGTGAGACCATCGGTTAGAAAATTATAGCTGAAGCAGAACTGGACCATGCAACATGACAATGACCCAAAACATACTAGTAAATCAACCAAAGACTGGCTGAAAAAGAAGAAATGGAGAGTCCTGGAATGGCTAACACTAGCTATTAGGGGCTAGGGTGTGCTATCTTTTTCCTCAGAATAGGCATTTTTGTAGAATTACATTTACAGAAGATCTTGAAAAGACTTTTCTTCAGTTTTACTTGTTTAGCTGTATTACTTTAATCTCTCTGTATTGTTAAAATTGAGATTAAATAACCATACATTAAAACATGTTACAAAATACACATGCTTTCAAAGGGTGTCCTAATTTTTTCACGACTTGTATGTACAATTTGACTCTGCTTTCCTCAGTGTGCAATAGTCCTTCACTTTTATGTGGAAGTCCTTTTAACTTTTCAGCAACTGTGGTTGTCAGTCAACTTACTAGCAACAAGACATTGCTGACCCCATGGCCACAGAAAACATCAAATCAAATCAATGCTATATTTATAAGGTATAAATGTATTTAAATTGGATTAAAATAAAATAATGGCTAAATGATTATGAATGAACAGTGACAATAAACAGCTAATGTATAAACCTTTAAATGTGCTGTTTGTGAACATAAATTTTATTGGTATTACATTTGCATCATGCATTGTGCTTTTATTAGGATAAGAACTGAAACATTGGCTTTGTCAGGGCCACTCGGCGGCCGCTGCCTCTCCTCCTTTTTGTCTCTTTGTTTTCTCCGTTTTGTGGGCTCTGCACCTCAGCCGTGGTGCATTGTTATGTATGTCCTAATGGAATGCTACGCTGACAGTTACTGTTGCGTTTTGGCTTGACTCCATTTACACGACATAGACACTACACTACACACACCCTCAGTTTTGATTCGTCTCCGTGGCTTGGCTTTTTGAGAATACTTACCCTGTTCTTCTACCGTGAGTTTGTGTGAGCACCTGTTCGTTCTGGTCCCCTTTGTCATCACTGCCCCTCCTTTATTATCACTGCCCTTCGTTTGTTGTCAGTATTACGGACCCTGTTTTGTTGTTACGTTGGTGTTGTCTTATTTTGTCCCATTAAACCTTTGTTTTGTACTAGCACCTGGGTCAGCTATCTTGTGTCCTACCCCTAGTTCTCCCTCACCCTCCTGGCGAGGGGGGCAAACCCTAACAGGCTTCTTCTGAATGAAAAATCGCCTAATGCAACTATTAGTTCACTGTACAGATTTTTCTCACAAAACCTGATGAAATGTTTGACAATAGTCAACTAAGTCAATTCCAAAAGCTCGCTGATGACAAACAATGACACAGTTGAAGTATATTATCTTCATTACGGTCACATGATGCAGCTGTGTTTCTGCTGTCGCAAAATGACAGAGGAGAAGCTTAAAAGTCAGCGCTCTCAAAATCAGCTCACTTTAGGGAGTAGCATTCTTGATAGTGTCTGAGGCAAGCTTGGTTACAACAATAACCCACCAGTCAACTGTGTGACCCCTTATTAAATATTGCGTTGTTTTTACATTTAGCATCCAAGGTAACACAAAGTGAACCCAGAACAGAAAACTGTTACAATGTCTAACGCCACATTTGTTCACCCTGCAAAATTTTATATCAGTGGGTTTTCTGACATCCCTCATGTTAAATATTTTTATGTCTGCCTGTGTTTTGTCTATATCATAACTGTTCTTGGGAATGGCCTCCTCCTCTCAGTGATTTACCTGGTCAAGACTCTGCATACTCCTAAATACATGATTGTGTTCAACCTGGCTTTGACAGATTTGTGTGAGAGCACTGCTCTCATCCCAAAAATCTTGGACATATTTTTGTTTGACAACAGATACATTGTCTATGAGGCTTGTTTAAGTTATATGTTCTTTGTTTGGTTCTTTGTATTCGTGCAGTCATGGGCACTTGTGATTATGGCATATGACAGATTTATAGCAATTTGCTTCCCTTTAATGTACCATAGTATTGTGACCAAACCAGCTATTGTTGGAATGCTGGCATTTACATGGGTATTGTTATTGAGTCTACTAGCATTTATTGTTGGGCTAATTGGTCGTCTCTCCTTCTGTGGATCTGTGGTGATACAAAGTTTTTTCTGTGATCATGGGCCAACATATCGTCTGGCTTGTAATGACAACTCTTTAAATTATGCCATGGCATTTGTTGTCTTAATTGTAATATTTTGTTTTCCTCCTGTACTGATAGCATTAACATATATTTGCATTTCCATAGCACTGAGCAGGATTTCATCAGAAAAAGAACGAATCAAAGCATTTAAAACTTGCACTTCTCATTTGATTCTTGTTTCAGTTTTTTTCATACCACTCCTGGGCACGAACATAGCTGTAATGACCTCCTACATCCATCCTAATACCAGAATCATAAACTCAGCTTTGACACACATCATACCACCTTTGCTCAATCCTATTATTTACTCTTTAAAGACAAAAGAAGTTTTGAGCTCTATCCGGAGGCTTTGCAAACCCATTAGGATGAGAAACATCACCTTGTCCAAAAAGGCAACCTCTGTGTCACCGCATTGACATATTTAGCACAAATGTGGTTTGTAACATTTTACCATTAACTTTTTAGTTGTAAGTACTGCATATTTACTTTTAAATTATGGTTATGTTGGGTTTTTTGTCATTTGCTGTATTTTACTGTTGCATTAGCTATATGATGATCTGTCTTGCAAAATGAAATCAGTGCAGGGGCAGGCTGGCAACAAAAAGCGGCCTAGGAATGAAATTATGGAGAATTGATTTGTCAAAGTGAAACTGTTACAAGATTGAATTAGTCTAACATAAAACAATGGACCTAATTTTCTAAGGTTCCTCCCATCATATTTAGAAGTTAGAATAATGTAATGATCACATCTAATTTGAACTGACCTAATAATCGAAAATGATCAGGTCTATATACACTACATGTCCAGGTCTTTTGAAAGAGGCTCTGTGAAATATGGAGTTTCAAATCTGTCTCTGCTTTCTCTTCATCACTGCCTTCTGAGGCCCTGTCTGCTTCTCCCCTCTCTCCCACAGCTGTGACCTGACTCCATAAAGGTCTCTACAAAGACCTCTTCCTCCAAACTTTCCTTGCTTCTGTCAGATTAATTTGTCTATTAAAAAAAAACATAAATCAACCCATATTTGGACCAACAAGCGCATCAAATATTATGCTGCATTCTTTAAAATCTGAATGAAAAGCCCAAACTTACTCTTTGAAGACAGATGAAGTGCTGAAATTTATAAGGAAATTTTGCAAAGCTATTAGGATGAATAACTATAATGGCAATTTTCAGTATATCCATTTATATTGTTCATTTACATATTAAACTATAGTCTGCTACCAACTATGGTAACAAACTGTGATAACCTTTCACAAACTGGACATGTGAACTCTGCTTTGTGCTGACACATTGAATGCCTGAGGTATCTTTGTTTACTGCACAAGCAACTGTAACACCCGCAGTCCTTGAAAGAATCTCCTTTGAAACTCATAGATGCATGATTGTTCTCAGTGTGCACTCCTTTTGTGTGATGTTATCCTTTGCTTTATATTTAACTGAATCTTCTTTATTCTTTGAGTCTCTGTGACATGCCTCTCTGAGTGCTGTTGTAGACAACTCCTTTCTGCAGAAATAAATTACACAAAAAACGTATCCATCTCAACTCTCTTTATTTCTCACTCATTGATGGTTGTTCATATATTATAGAGAATTAAGGAAAGCACAATTTCTTAACAACAACCTAATCCCTTTCCAAAAAAGGTGACCTCTTTATCTCTGTTGTATTGACAGAATTAACATAAATCTGTTTTGTAATGTTTTGTTATTAACTTCTTAATGGTAAGAGCTACATTTTTATTTTTGAATTGTGATTATGTTTTATTGCCATTTACTGTATTTACTGCACTATCCTTGTAATGATTTGTCTTGCAAAATAAAATTAGGTATGACCATGTGACGCTTTACTGCGTAAAATCACATTTTTGGTAAAAAGTCACCTTCCATCAGTGGCAGGTTTATTGACAGGTTCATATGACTTTTCTTCATTGTTGCTCATTAAAATCCTGGCTAAAATGTTTTCACTGTAAAGGAGAAAGAGAAACCTGAATATCACAGCAGTCTTGAAAGTGTCATAAAAGCTATAGGAGGTTGCCTGGACAGCTTGCTAATTGCTGGTCATGGCGGTTGTGCTGTCCTCGATTCACGCCTACTTTCGTGACACTAGACAGCCAGCGAACAAATAAAAGGTTGAAGCTCCACACAAGGCTTGCTTTTCTTGTTTAATGGAGTTTATCCTTATATTATACTTGTAACTAAACAGATGAAATGGAAAAACAAATTAGCATACATGACGTTACTACGTCAAACATCAACCCAGCTGCATTAGCACACAGAAACACAACACGTAAAATGACAGCAATTACTACAACAGAAAGAGCTTACTTAACACAGCACCACTTACAAAGACATAGAATTCCACAAGGACAAGCACTAGGTGAAGAATGATGAGTCCAAGAAATGTTTGGAAATACTGAGGAGAAACTGTTAACTTCTTCCAACAAAGACGTCCAAGATATTCTAACTCTAGTGTGAGCTCTCACTCCTTATTTTTTGGCTATCCCAGAGATACACAGCGTGAAGACCTCTCACTCTGATGAGTTTTTCCACACCAAGATTCTAACTATTGTATTTGTGCTTTTAACTATGAACTGTTCTAACTTATTTAACTTATATCTTAACCAAAGGCATTACACTCCCCGCTTGAGATAATGAAATTATATCACTACAATTTTCAATATGCATATAAACATCTTTCAAACAGTGTGAATTAACATTAAGGTTTACTCAGTCTCTGAAACAAGAACTATAATGTCTGTGACTGGTCTTAGGTACACCGTAGCAGTACCTTTTTTCACAGTCCGTACTTCCACCTTGCGGACCCTCTTGTCATTGCTTGGAATGACCTTTACAACTAGTCCTATAGGCCATTCATTCCTGTTGGCTTGAACATCCTTTAACAGAACCACATCTCCCTCTTTGATGTTGGCCCTGCTTTCAGTCCATTTTGTGCGGCTTTGTAAGGCAGACAAATATTCTCTCTTCCACCTTTTCCAAAATGTGTCTGCCAGGTTCTGAACCTGTTTCCACTGTTTTTTGAACAACTGTCCTGAAGAAAAGTTCCCAGAGGGTGCTGAGACTGCGCTCATTTTCTGAGTGAGCAACACAGCTGGGGTGAGTATGCCAGGACAGTCCGGGTCAGTAGATATGGAGACAAGAGGCCTGGCATTAATAATCGCCATAACTTCTGCCATAAAGGTGCTTAAAACCTCGTGAGTGATGCGTGATGATCCATTTTGTAACAGCATTGCGTCCAGAATGCGTCTGGCTACACCAATAAGGCGTTCCCATGACCCTCCCACATGAGATGCGTGAGGGGGGTTGAACACCCAAGAACATCCTTTCTCATGAAGGTACGTTGTTAACGCTGTGTTGGCGGTATCTAAGCTCAGTTCCTTGCAGGCTCCCACAAAATTGGTACCCCTGTCTGAACGCAGGAGCTTAGCTGGTCCCCGAACAGAAAAGAACCTCCTTAGTGCGTTTATAAAACTGTCTGTCGACATTGCTTCGATCAGTTCAATATGCACAGCCCTAGTTGACATACACGTGAAGAGTACAGCCCACCGTTTACTCTGAGCACAGCCACCTCTCGTGCGCCGCGTAACAACTGTCCATGGCCCAAAAACATCCATGCCAACAGAGGTAAAAGGGGGTTCTGGAGTGACCCGGTCAGTAGGCAGGTCAGACATTTTCTGCGCCTCCATCTTGCCTCTCAGTTTTCTGCAGGTGACGCACTTATGAATGACTGCGGCTACGAGGCGCTTACCTCCGACTATCCAATATCCAGCACCACGGACAGCTCCTTCAGTAATGTGTCGTCCTTGATGAGCCACTTGTTCATGGACCCATCTAACCAGTAATGTGGCGATGTGACTACCAGCTGGAATGATCAAAGGATGCTTATCATTCTCTGAATGATCCATTTTGTAACAGCATTGCGTCCAGAATGCGTCTGGCTACACCAATAAGGCGTTCCCATGACCCTCCCATATGAGATGCGTGAGGGGGGTTGAACACCCAAGAACATCCTTTCTCATGAAGGTACGTTGTTAACGCTGTGTTTTCGGTATCTAAGCTCAGTTCCTTGCAGGCTCCCACAGAATTGGTACCCCTGTCTGAACGCAGGATCTTAGCTGGTCCACGAACAGAAAAGAACCTCCTTAGTGCGTTTATAAAACTGTCTGTCGACATTGCTTCAATCAGCTCAATATGCACAGCCCTAGTTGACATACACATGAAGAGTACAGCCCACCGTTTACTCTGAGTGCAGCCGCCTCTCGTGCGCTGCATAACAACTGTCCATGGGCCAAAAACATCCATGCCAACAGAGGTGAAAGGGAGTTCTGGAGTGACTCGGTCGGCAGGAAGGTCAGACATTTTCTGCGCCTCCAGCTTGCCTCTCAGTTTTCTGCAGGTGACGCACTTAAAGAAGAGAGAGAGACCTGAATTTCATAGCAATCTTGAAAGTGTCATAAAAGCTATGGGAGGTTGCCTGGACAGCTTGCTAAATGCTGGTCATGGCAGTGTTCATCAAAGAGCTTTCAGTTTGCACTGGTACGTTATCAAATGGATTTTCATCTTAGCCCCTGCATGTGTTTTATTTTCCCAGTAATTTATAGCAGTGGTTTATAGTGTAAACCCATGAATGTGTACAGAAATTCTCCTTGGACACAAACTAGTCTGAGGTCTTTTGACCAATTTTGTTATGGCAGCCCCCCTCACCAGGAGGGTGAGGGAGGACTGAGGTTGGGCTCAAGTTTGCAGACCCAGGTGCTAGGGGAAAAAACATGTTGGTTGCTGGTTACAAAAAAACACAGAGTATCAAAAGAACATAACAAAGTCCAAGTATATAAAAGTCCAGGTAGAGTAAAGATGGTGGAGGGAAACAAACAGGGGAATCCAGGGACTGACGCAAAAACCAAAAGGGCAGGAAGATGAAGACGGACAGGTGAAAGAACAAAAAGACCAGTGTACACAATGCAATCCACAACACAGGAACTGTCAGCGTGGAAAACAAAGGCATGTATTGCTAACCGCATAAGTGGTGTGATAGAGTCAAGCCAAAACACACAGAAACTGTCAGCGTAGCATTCTATCCACGTACATTACGCGGTACTTGGTTAATGTTCCAGCGAAACTGGAGCATCTGTCAGTGGTATAAATAAGGAGGAGAAGGTAATCATCGGGATGCACCCCAGCTGTGTGCATCGACAAACCAGTTGCTAATTACTGGAATGCAACACAGCTGAGGTGCAGAGCCCACAGGATCGAGAAAATAGAGGAGAGAAAGATAGAGGAGAGGCAGCGGCCGCCGAGCGGCCCTGACAAATTTGGCCAAAAGGTCTTTGATGTAAAACTCCCATATAGGGGTGTGCGATATTGACAAAACAATATTATCTAGATGTTTTTTGTGTTATGTTGTGCTAGGTTGCTCTTGGTAATGTCAGATTAATTGTTTCTTACTAATTATAAAAGTCCCCCTTTACTGAATCCACACACTCACACAGTCTCGTGTTGTACCTGGTGTATGATTTTGCCTTCAAATTTATGTTTTGAGTCTACACAGGAAGGCATTTTTGAAGGAATACAGAGTTCATTGTTTATTCACTTTTCTTCAGTATGAAAATCACTAATCATATAATAACATTTGTTGTAAATTTGTCCTATTTTTACACTGCCATTAACAAATACTTCAATATCCTGGTGACAGTCAACTGAGTCGATTGGATCATCTCATAGATGATGTACTCTGAGACAGTTACATATTTAAATATATCACTGATTCATGATCATGTGGCACAGCTACTTGCATTTTTACTGTCCCAAATGAAAGGGATAAAATATAAAAGACAGGTCTCTCACTTTAGGAAACTCCACACCTGCTGTCTGAGGTGAATTCAGTTATAACAGTTCCCTTCAGTGAACTGTATTATCCTTTATTATATGTTGTTTTCTCTTTTAACACTGAGTGAAAAAAATGCACATACAAGAGAAAGCTGCTATTTTATCCAATGCTACATTTGTTTACCCTGTAAAATTCTATCTCAGTGGGTTTTCTGATGTCCCTCATGTTCAGTATTTTTTATATCTTCCTGTGTTTTGTCTATATATATATATGACTGTTCTTGGGAATGGCCTCCTCCTCTCAGTGATTTACCTGGTCAACACTCTTCATACTCCTAAATACATGATTGTGTTCAACCTGGCTTTGACAGATTTGTGTTGGAGCACTGCTCTCATCCCAAAACTCTTGGACACATTTTTGTTTGATAGCAGATACATTGTCTATGAGGCCTGTTTAAGTTATATGTTCTTTGTTTGGTTCTTCTTAGGTGTGCAGTCATGGACACTTGTGATTATGGCATATGACAGATGTATAGCAATTTGCTTTCCTTTAATGTACCACAGTATTGTGACCAAACCAGCTATTGTTGAAATGCTGCTGTTTGTGTGGGTTTTTATATCGTGTCTAATAACATGCATGGTTGGATTTCTTAATTGTCTCTTCTTCTGCGGATCTGTGGTGATAAAAAGCTTTTTCTGTGACCATGGACCAACATTCCATCTGGCCTGTAATGACAACTCTGTAAATTATATAACAGCACTTGTTATTATTACAACTGTCTCTTTTCCTCCTATATTGATAGCACTGACATATATTTGCATTGCTATAGCACTGAGCAGGATTGCATCAGGACAGGAAGGACTCAAAGCTTTGAAAACTTGTACTTCTCATCTGATTATTGTGGCTATTTTCTTCCTACCAGTCATAGCCACCAACATGGCTGTGTTACGGTTTAGTCCCCCTCACCAGGAGGGTGAGGGAGAACCGAGGTAGGACTCAAGTGTGCCAACCCAGGTGCTAGTGAGAAAAGGGGGTTTAATGGAACAATACAAAGTAACAAAAATAACGTGTCCATGTACATATATCAGCAAAGTAGGGCAGAAATGGCGGAGGAGACCAGGACAAACAGGTGAGTAGAACGGACTAATGGCAGGACTCAAGAGCGGCGGAGGGTGCAGACCGAACTAT
>NW_018128479.1:36962-47188 GCF_001952655.1 Monopterus albus
AGAGGCAACCATGCCGACATCAACGCACAGAGTCTGTCAGCGTTGATGCCAGTTACGTATAGCCAAACACACCAGTGCTACGTACTTCAGGATAATCCACACAGAGATACTGTCAGCATAGACTCCCCTAACATCACGCGTGCACACTTTCTGCATTCAGAAATGTCGTTTACACATTCCAAGCAGCGGCAGTAAGGTATACGTCTTTTTTACATATCATACAATAACGTATACTGAAGCAATGCTCCGGCGATGACAGAGCGTCTACCAGAGGTATAAATAAAAAAGGAGATCACAGGAATGCACCTCAGCTGTGTGCCACACACAAACGAGTCGTTAATTACTGAATGCAACACAGTTGAGGTGGCGATCCCACAGGAAGAGAGCAGGAGAGAGAAAGGCAGAAGAGCGGCAGGTCGCGCCGAGTAGACCTGACAGGCTGCTCTGACCTCCTACCTCCATCCCAATGCCAGGATCATAAACTCTACTTTGACAAACACCATACCACCTTTATTTAATCCAGTAATATACTCTTTAAAATCAGAAGAAGTGTTGAACTCTATCAAGAAACTCCTCAAAAACAACAGACTGCAGCATAACCTTTTCCAGAAAGGTCACCTCTTTACCATGACTGTAAAAGCAAAAAGTGTTACAATACTGCAGTATGAATGTGTTTTACTTGTTTTATACATTTTTTTTTTACTATTAATGTTTTACGAGAAAGTGCTGTAGTGTGGTTTCTGTGCTGTACTTTGTCATTTGCTGTTCTTTTGCAGTAGCCATATTTTCCTTGCAAAATAATAATAATCGTTTAAAATTGTACCAAATTATTTGTGTAATGTCCCTTTGAGGTTAGTGACATCCTTTTTCAGGGAAACCTGATGAGAACGGCAGCATTACAAATAGTGTGTCTTTGCTGCTAACATGCTGCTGACCTGATTAGGTCCTATACATCTCTTTTTATTTGCTCATTGTTTTATACTGACTTAAACAATTGTGTGTTATGTAAATAATGTGTCATATATATATGTTCTTTGTTTGGTTCTTAGGTGTGCAGTCATAGACACTTGTGATTATGGCATATGACAGATTTATAGCAATTTGCTTTCCTTTCAGGTATCATAGTATTGTGACCAAACCAGCTATTGCTGCAATGCTACTGATTGTGTGGGTTTTTATGTCATGTCTAATAGCATGCATGGTTGGATTGCTTAAACCTGAGACTAATTCATCCCTGTTGCACCCATTAACTGTAACCTGACCTGCCATTCTAACTAAACTTTCTAACCTCCATTCCACCTGCCCTGCATTTAGCTTTTGTTTAATTAGGTGACAAATCTATGTTCTAACACGCTCTTGTATCATACAATTCTGTTTTTTTTTTGCCTAAATTTGTATGTTTAAACATTGCAGGTCTTCTTAAAAGTCTTTGTATTGTTAGATTTTACCCAAGTTCTTTAGTGAAAGCGTGAGAAGTGAAGACAGGAGAGGACTGTTTTAAATCAACAGGAAGTTTACTCAAAGTCTGGGCGCAGGTGAAGCCATACAGCGCGCTAGGATTAGAAAGAGAGCTCACGCAGGAAATCCGTTCTCTGAACCATGAGTTACGTTTTTCCATTACATTTATCTTCTTGGGCTGGTCCGCCCTGGACAGAGGTACAACATTTCACGCTTTGTAATCCTATTGGTCATTTGGCGTGAGCAGGTCAACCCCTGCCTGCACCTGCTTGCTGAAATGTGATCTAAACCAGGTGTGTGTATTTGTGCAATTTTCAGGCAGCAACTTGATCAATGAATACTGAACAACGGGTTGTCTGCGCTGCAGACCCCCTGTGTGTGTGTGATGCTAAAGCAGGACCTAGTGAGTATGCTAAATGGGCCAGGTGGTCATCTCAGGTTGTAGGCCCCCTGTCTCTGCAAGATACCACATGACAAAGCAGAACTTGGAATATGCTAAGCCGGTCTAGGTGAAGGTGGGAAACAGGCCAACAGGTCTTTCTTAAAATGTAAAATCTGGTTACTTGAAGATACAGACATCCTGTCTCTACAGAATTTGTAGCATAAAGTTCCAAAGTTTCACTCAGTAGAATATAGTAGTCATCAATACAGTTTTAATATATAAGCAAGGAAAATAAAGATATGAAAAGTAACTAAAAGAAAATGAACTAAAAAGTAACTAATGGAAACTAACATTATGAAAGGTAACTAAAGCTTCTAAAGTAACTAGAGCCTGTAAGAATCAAATCTTACAGTATCTTTGACATATTTTCAGCTAACATAGGTTGTGATGTCCTTTGGTCCTTGTGAGGAATCAGGAAATTTTCTGAAAGAAACGTACTGAAATGAAAGAAATTTTCCCACTTCATTTGTGAAATAGATCAGATTTTGTTTGTTTATTTTTTTGCAAGGTTTATTTTTCTGTTTATTTTTGTAATACTCATTTCGGCCACTGCATGTTTTAAATTGGGAGCTGCAGACTAAATAGGAGTAATTATTCATTAAAACAAGGTAGTTATTTTTATTGTATCTATCCGATACTCATGCAATCATCTTTTCTCTTTTTTATGGCCCTCTCTTAGTCTTCTGCCTCTTTTCCTTTTTGCTTGTGCCTCTTCTTATTCTTTCTTGACCATGCCTTGTGTTATATCTGTACCCAATAAATTTTGTTCAGTAAGAACCCAGAAGCAAATTATTTACAACACTTGTAACTATGAGCTTTTCATATCGACACTGTCACTCATCTTTATGTGTAGAATGTTTTTGGGCACAGGATGAATGTGTACATGTGAAATATTTTAAATACATTGTAGGACTTGACTGACATCGTCTCCCCTCTATTCACGGACAGCTACACAATATCTTCTGATACATACTGTAACTGAGTCAGTTAAACTTTAGCCATTTGTTATTCAGTGGATTTCTAATTTTTCAAATATATTGGTAGACTGTGTAGTGTAGTCATTAATGACGTCTCCCATTAGTGGTTCAGCTTGTACTGAGAACATTAACACACTAAAGGGGAGGCAATCATCATAATTCCATTCTCTAGTCTGTGTCCTACTTTGTGGATGAAAACTTTTCTTTCTTGTTTTATTAGTTTCTCAGACAGTAGAACTGAAACAAAAGCTGCTGCAATTTAAACTGGGCCATGGGTTTTAGCCCTAGTTAACCCTTGTGTTAATCCAGCTTTGGGGAAGACCCAGCCGGAATGATGTAAGAGAGTTTGATATCAGGGATTGACAAAACTGAGATAGTTGACCATGAGCATCAAAATTAATTATTTATTATAGGACAGCAGCAAAAAGTTGCTTTAGGCAGGGATATAAAATAAAGTTTTAGGCTGACAACAACACAGATACTACTGATGAATAGCTAATGTGATACACTGTTTATGTAGTTACTGTATGTAGTCCTCTTATTCTTTCTGACCATACCTTGTATTTTATCTGTACCCATTGAATTTTGTTCAGTAAGGACCAAAAAACAAAATATACATAAAACTCATAACTATGAGCTTTTCATATCAACACTATCACTCATCTTCTTGTGGAAAATATACTTGGGCAGAGGATCAAAGTGTATATGTTAAATAGCTTAAATAAATAGTTAAATGTCTCCTGATAGAGAAATGAGTCAATTAAATTTTATTCACTAGATTTATAATTTCTCAAATATAGTACTAGACCATGTTGACCACGCCTCATAATTCCATTCTCTTGTCTATGTCCCTCTTTGTTAAGGAATATTTTTCTTCCTTGTTTCATTAGTTTCTTAAACAGTAGAACTAAAGCTTAAAATTGAAGTTTGATGAGACAGGAATTTAGTATCTAAAAACATCATTCAAGCCTTGAAAGTACAATAATTTAATGCATGAAATCTTACACACGTGCACTTTCATGTATATCAATATTGGAAATGACTAAAACATATGTTGCCTACATTTTTGTTGTTACAACTCTCCAGTGACTTTTCTTATGTTGTGCCAATTTTAGTTTTTCTTACCAGTGCCAGGGCTCTGTTTCTGATCTCTTTGGTTTTCAAAGAGTATACAATAGGATTGAGGCAGGGTGGGGAGCAAGAAGCCAGAGACAGGCTTAGCAATGGCAGGTCCTCATTAATGAAATGCAGATAAAGTGCAATATTATAAATGGTAATGAGAGCAATGTAAAATACAGTAACAAGGATGATATGTTCAGTGCAAGTAGACAAAGCTTTAACTCGACTGTCCAAAGATTTCATCCTGAACACCGTCACCAGGATGCTGACATAAGACAGACAAATTAAAGTAAAGGGTACAACAAGAATCAAGAAACTAAGTGAATTGGCCACAGCCCATTGCATTGTGTAATCATTACAGGCGAGTCTATACACAGGTGTATAGTCACAGAAATAACTGAACACTGTTAGGGAATTGCAAAAAGACAATCGAGTCAATAGACCTACTGCAAATGCAATGATTCCCAGAGTAAAACACCAAGTCAGACCAATAATAAAAGACATGCTTTGCAGTGTGTTGATTGAGTTCTGACGCAGAGGAAAACATATTGCGATCAACCTGTCATAGGCAAGTATAGCAAGTACAAATGACTCCAAAGTCCCAAAAGCATAGTAAACATACATTTGTGCTAGGCATAAGTTAAATGGGACAAAGTTATCTTTAATGAGGAAAATCTTTATCATGCTGGGAATAATACTTGTGCTTAGGAATATGTCAATTACTGCGAGGTTGCCCACAGCCAAAAATTTTGGAGTGTGTAAACAATGATTAAAGACACTTACATAGATCACCAAACTGTTAGACAGCACTGTGACCATATAAACAAATGCTAGAAAGATGATGTAGACACTGATGTAGGGTAATGTCTGTAATCCAGTAATATAGAAGCCTGGAGGATGAATGATAACAGAGTCATTTAAAACAGTCCTGAGAAATGACATAGTTGAACTCCACAAGCTGTGTGTTGGAGGATGGCCTCTGCCTAAAAGCTCTCCAGTCTAAAGAACAGGGGAATCATATCACATTAAACATTAGACCTCAACAGAGACAATCATAATTTTTATGCCAGTTGGATGAGCTTATTTAGTTTCATATAAAACATAGTCAGTAAGTTGCAAAATATACAATAAAAGTCAGTGAGCATTGCTTACAAGACGTTCTCTTCAGGATTTCTTAGCAGCAGCTCTGATTGATTCAGCATCTAAAAGCAGTAGGCAGACGGCTGCATGTGTGACCCCTGGACAGAGGAAGATATACTTTCCTCATCAATCCCCAAAGCTTCCCTTTGACACAGAGAAAGTCATTTTGACCCTGCTCTATTAAGAAGGACATTAATTTGATCCTTGGAGAGCATCTGATTATTCTCTTCTTGTGCTCAAAATAAACATCTAATTATGATTCAGTAAGTTTGAGAATCTCACACCAAATCTTTTAAAACACAAACACATGCAGCATTATCAAAACAAAACAAGGTAGAAAAGCTGCTGAGATGACCTTCAGCATTACCTGCAGAGTTAGATCCTGCTTTTGTGTTATTTTATTTTCACACGCAACACAACCATATATTACAAAAACTAACAATGTTTTGTGAACTTATTTTATGTAAAATGAGGAAACTGCATATAAAGTTATAATTAACATTAAATAGGCCATGGTTCTAATGGGCCCAGTTTGGATTTCCATCATCAGAGAATGATGGTTAGTAACAAAGAAACCTTTTAATGCTTAAACCTTTAAATAATTCATCTCTTTTGCAGCCGTTAACAATTCTAACAATTAAAACCCAACCTGCCATTCCAACTAAGCTTTGTAACCTCGACTCCACCATCTGCCCTGCATTTAACCTTCACTTAATTACGTGACAAATCTGCATCCTTACCATGGTGTTAGTTTGGTTACCTTCTTCTTTTGGCTGTTCCCGTTAAGAGGGATGTTGGGTAGTCAAAAACAAAATAAAAATGTAGTCAGTGCATTTGAATGGTTTATGTTTTTAATAAAATTGAAAAATACTGTAGCTTATAGTGAAGTTGTTCCATACAGAGTCTCAGCCTAAATCGTGATCACATACCTGGGTGAAGGGACTGAGTGATCTGGGGGCCCAGGCAAACCCAAAGATGGCACCGCCCTGTACTCTTTTTTTTTTTCACATTTTTCTACCTGTGAATGTTTTTGGTATTAAGGAGGTGGTTTGTCTGGTGATGAATGAATTACAAACAATAAACACAGGGGTGCAAATATTGACCTGATTTGGCAGACGGTGTAGTAGGAGTACGGTGGCCCTGGAGATCAATGCACTGCGACTGTCAGGTTTGTCCAGCTGCACCTACTTTCTCACTCCCCTCACTCTGTTTTCTCTCCCTTACCCTGATTATGCTATCCTTTACACCTGCTTGTCACCAGCTGCACCTGATTAGTTTCTCCCTATTTAGTCCCTGCTCTTCGTTCACTCCCTTGCCAGTTCTTTCTGGCTTTTCTCAGACCCGTTTGTTCCCTGTCGTTCTTTTGATTCTGTATTTAGTGTTTTGTGTCTCTTCTCTCCAGCTGCTTAGATTACATCCCCCTTTTTTTTTTTTTGCATCAGCCGCTCCTTTGGACCACGGACCTCCTCCACTCTGCTCTTCACCACCCCGCAGGTCGATGCACAGTCTACCACTCACTGTATGTACTATTTATGTTTATCTGCAGTTGCACCTGACCTGACCAGTCCAGGGGCCTATTTTAAGAAGGCGGTTCAACAAACTCAGAGTTCAAACCTGAACTCTGAGTTGACTTACTCAGAGTTGGAAAACTCGGAGTTTTCGGTTTCAGAACAGCTGAAAAGAGTTGGTTTAATCAACTCTGAGTTGTTTGACTCAGAGTTAGGCGCGTGCCACGCGACTATAAAAAGCCCTGAACAATGGAGTGAAGAAATTACGAGTCACCATGGCAACAGGACCAAGCCAAAATAGGTCTGCGTTTTTCCCCGACAGAAATGGATGTGCTACTACAAGCATATAGTGACTACGAGCCCATATTTCGTAAAAAAAAAAACAACACGGCTGCAGCGGCGAAAGAGAAAGAGTTAGCTTGGGGGGAAATAGCTGCCCGAGTCAATGTGTACGTTTACATTTTAATCATACAGTGTTCGGTGTAAGTACTTACTAAATAATGTTAGTAATGTTATTATTTGTCACTTGTAAAGTAAGGAATGGTTCTTAATTCGTCAATAATTTAATGAGTAACGTCAGTAATTGCATAAAATGCCGATTGTTGTACGAATTAAAAGTGCAGTTTTATGTCTACCCTTGCTTAAAATTCCTATTGTGGTTGATATGGGATTTGTAAAGTAATGATTAATAAATAATCCAGTACGTTTTATGGAGAGTAATTATTACATTAATCAAAATACCTTTTTTAAAATGTACCCAAGACTGATGTAGTAATATAAGAATTGTATTTTATTTTTCATGTAGGTGCAATCCTGCAGGCATAAAAAGAACGTGGCAGCAGCTAAAAATGAAATATAAAAACATAATTCAAACAGGTAAGGCTTGATCATATCATGGGTGTAGACTACCTGACTTTACAAACATTTGACATATTAAATAACTAAATAGCCTGCAGAGTATAGCAGTGCAGCAGCATTTTCAACATGGGTGTAATGTTGTTTTCATACAATTAAATCATTTGACAACTACTCAGCCAACAGAAAGAAGGCAGAGGCCAGAAAAACTGGTGGAGGACCTGCACCACCACCACTAACACATGCAGAGTACAGAGGAGATGGCCCTCAGCCTGAGCACTGGAAAGCCAGTGGCTGAGGGAATTCCTGGAGGGAGTTCATCAGAACCAGTCACTCCCCAGGATACAAGTGCATTCATTACATGTAAGAGGCCTACCTATATATTCTATTTTTTACATAGGCTACTTTTGATATATCCATTTATTACACTCTGGGTTGGGTTTTTTGTTGGTCTTAACAGATTCTGATGGTAATATCTGCCTTTTGGAGCCTCCTGTCACAGCAGAACCCCAGGCTGTTGTAAGTATCCTACTAAATAAAGCTTAAATTATGATAGGTAGTATTATAAAGTGTACTCTAACCAAATGCTCGTCTTCATAGGACTATGAGGATAATGAAACTATGTCTGCCACAGAGAGGTCTACAGAGGTAATATTAATACAGTGTATACACATCAAATGATCTACACATTCGGAGTGCCAGTGTTTGTGTGAAGTAGCCTAAAGGATGTAAATCTATCTCCAAGTATACTGACATTATTATCTCCCCTCTGCCCCAGAGTGTGGAAGAACAGCAGGAGGAGGGTCCGTCAAATGCTGCTGCGCAGATGAACACAGTTCAGTGATGTTCAGTAAATGCCAGAGTTGCAATCTGTAAAATTAATGAGGAACTATGTCATGTAACTAAATCTTCTGTATTTACAGTTACCAGTTAAGGAGTTGTATAGAATACATCTTATTAAAAAAATAGAAAAAAATAACAAAGAAATGTTATACGTGGACCGCCAGATTGAAAAGACAGATCTAGAAATTGAAATTCTCAAACAAAAGCTAGAGGTGAGTGTATAGTTACAGGTGAATTGTATGAATTATTGAATGAATTGTGAAACCTAACAAGTGCTTTTGTATTTGTAGGAAATGAAGAAACCCAAATAAAGTATGATTTGCATTTATTCCGTTTCTGTCTTTCATCGGTGGTGATGGTGGTGGTTGTAGATTAATCCCAGAAGACATTACGGCATATCCAATCTCTGACTGCCCTTCCATCCTGGTTATCTGCAGGGTGGATGGGGTCGTCCTCAGGGTCTTGTATTTGTAGGGCAGGGTGTTGCTCCCCTCTAATAATTGCAATATTGTGGAGAACAACACATGCCACAATAATGTCACAGGCCCTCTCAGGTGTTACCCTGAGGTGACGTAGGCAATGAAAACGTGCTTTCAACAGGCCTATGGTCATTTCCACCCGGGCTCTTGTTCTGCAGTGTGCCACATTAAAGCGCTGCTGGGGGCCTGCTGCAGGTTCTGGGTAAGGGGTCATCAGTGTGGGCTGGCATGGGTAACCCCTATCTCCCAGCAGAAAGCCATCAATCTCTCCTATAAGAAAGTTCACATCACTTTAGTGCTGCATAGAAGTGCTCCTGTAAGTGTGTAGTGCATGCATTGAAATAAGTGTATAGGGCATACATGTACTTACCACATTGCAGCCTGTTACTTAGGGTTGACTCACGATATATTCGTGAGTCATGAACAGAGCCGGGCCACTTGGCCTCCACGTTCGTGATAATATGTGAAGCATCACATATGATCTTGGCAGTGCAGAAAATGATACATGTCAGGTACAGTATTGTGATGTAGTCTTTGACCATTAGAAAGAGTAGTCAGTGTACCTGCACATTAATACTGTGGATGGACCTCCTGTTGACATAGTCCCCTTCATTTTCAGAAGGTGCATTGATGGGAATATGTGTTCCATCAATGCATCCAACCACATTTGGAAATCCTGAAGGGGATTCTAATTATTAGTTTATTTCCAGAGGTCACAGCAAGATGTTATTAACTGATCATCATTTTTCAGATTAGCCTTACTGAAACGAATTCAATACCACTAACCTGCAATCCTGTGAAACTCCTCTTTAATGGCTCTGAGGGGTTTGTGCCCAGGAAACACAACAAAAAATAACAGAAAGCGCTTGAGGGTGAGGCACACTTTCCGAACTATTCTACATACTGTGGCCTTACTAATGTGCTCTGCATCCCCGATGTTATAAAGAAAACTGCCGTTTGCAACAAAACGTAACGCAACACAAAGCATCTGCTCGGATGTAAGAGCACGGCCACGATGGGTGATGTGTCTGATGTATGGGTGGATAAGAGTATGGATATATGTTATGGACGCTCTAGAAAAACGGTACCGCTCAAATAAAAATACATGGGGATATGACAAAAAATCAACTCGTGGCCTCAAAATCCTCTCCCGAGGTAAATGCAATTCCCTGCGAATTAATACAGCGTCCTCATCTACAGGATCCTCTATGAATGGACACGCCATTTTGGTCTCTGCATGACGGAAACGTGTGCAATCTATGAATGCACTGAAGGATTAAATGAGGTATTAAACACCTTTCACTTTAAAAAGGGGCGGAGACCCGGAGGAAACTCTGAGTTTCCCGAACAAAACCTGCTCCCAACCAGGTTAGGTTCACAGAGTAAGTTGCCGTAGTAACTGACT
>NW_018128479.1:49118-49196 GCF_001952655.1 Monopterus albus
GTGCACCCTACGAGGTGCGACTCAGTGACTTTTGTCTCTACAGCCCCCTAATGAGCGTGCTCGTCTTTACTTCCTATT